>NW_007735396.1:832-22454 GCF_000696425.1 Galeopterus variegatus | reverse complement strand
GGGACCGGCCACGGGATCGCAACCCTTGGTGTTGCTCCCGCCCCTCGCTCAGCCAGTGAGCAGCCGGTCTGTATGCGGGATCCGAACCCTTGGCGGGAGCGCCACCGCGCTTCCCAAGCGGCGCACTATAGCAGTGCGCCACCGGGCTGGCCCTGCAACATCTTAATATGGACAAACATTCCAAAGAATCTTTTTAAAGAGTTTAAACTTGTAAAAATATTTGTCAAAGGAAGAAGCTCAAGGGAGTAAAAAAAGACACCACCTGTAAAAATACTTGGGCTAAAATATTTAAGCATTTAAATATTTTTTGAAGAAGATTACAGGCAATTTATTTTAAAAAACTAGTAAGACCATTTAAAAAATTATACTTTTTAGTAAAATACCTGTGACACAATGTTACCAACAGGTCAGGCTCGGCTTGCACTCTCGCCTTAAACAAATGACCTGAAAATCCCAAAATTGATGCAAGGATTGGAAGGTTTATTCAGATTACCCATACTCAACTAAATATCTAACCAAGCAAACAAATACAGAGAAAAGAGGAGCAGTGGGGTCCAGTTTAGTGTAGTCCTAATCGGTGGGGCCAACCTATTCCATTAACAGTAATTGATAAAAGTAGTCCTCCCCACTGTTTTCAGCATAAAGAAGTAATCAACTAGATTTAAATCTGAAAAACAAAGCATAACCAGGAGCCCTCCAGGGTGCACCTATACAGACGTGGGTACCATCCAACCAAACAGCAAAGGGCTCAGTAAATCAGAGAAAGGTAAAGAGAATGAAGCATTGTCTTGTCAGAATTTAGGTCAGGGACTCGAGGAGAGAGATCTGCCAGCAGCAGAGTCATGGGAGCAAAATAGTCCCAGTAGCCACTTGCCTCCAGCTGCTAGAGTCTTCTCTGGTGCCCAAAGCTTTCCAATTTTTGCCAGTGATTAAATTAGGCTCTCTGATTCCAAAGTCATAGAAATAAACAATGTACCCAAATAGTAAAGAAAGCAACAGCGTTATTAAAAGAGAAGATAGATTTATGCATAAGGGGTTAGCAACAGTAAAGCTAGCCCCCCCCCCCCCACCAGGGGAGCTGTTCAGGGCCTTTTATAAAGAAAGGAGTTAAGGGGTGGCAGGCCAGTGTCACTGGAGGTGGTCTGTTCTGTTTTTCCCGGTTGTGTCATGGGTGCATGCTCAGTAGGCAGTGGTGTTCATCACTGTCACCTCAGGAAGGTCACTGTAGTAGTCACCTTGATGCTTTGTGTACAGGTGGGAATACCTAAAGGGGTCTTAAAGTTAATCTGTAACTTTTACAATTATAGTAAACAAGCCTTGGGGAGGGGTTTTGCAACTCAGTAAATATCTGTTTCCTTCTTATCTCAGTCTATTTTGTCAGGGCACCCCATGGGGTAATCATTTGCCCTGAGGGGTCTCATGACTGAGGAGTGAAAAAGTAACAAAATGTCCTCTGCAAGGAAAATGGAGTCAGTTTGGTTCATAGGCCTAGCCTTACTCTGTTTCAACAATACTATGAACATATGGCTAAAAAATGACTTAAAGCATTTGAATACATACAAAAATAATTATCCTGCTTATGTCACTTTTTATTATGTTAAGATAATATAAATAAAATTTTTAACTGCCACTTTGAAGTAATAGATGTTTGTTATTTTTTAAGAAAGAGTTTTATTTTTGAAAATAGCCTTTGGTATACTAGTTTTATGAATCCATCAATTTACTGATCCAATTTGTTGGTCAATAAATAAAAATTTCAAAAATGTATACAACTCCATTTATTTTTTAATGTTCATTTTTCTCAAATATCACCTTATGAGGAATGATAAATTATGTGTTTAGCATGTTGATAAACTGTCTGACACCTACTTTACCGTGCTCACTAGGTTTTAGGAACCAATCGGCCTTAGTCAACAAATAACACTGCTTGAGACTCTGGCCAATAATTGAGCAAACTTGGCTGAATGAATGAAATGTTGCGTTCTGAGAAACATTATGACCCTTCTAAGATAAACGCCAGAAAAAAATTGGGATTCTAGGTAGGGATTCAATTATTGCACTATGGTCTTATGACACTTCAAAAAACAGTTTGAGTACATATTCTCTGAATCACAAATTCTACTTCTGGGAATTTCTCCTATAGTCCTATACTTGCACATGTGAAAAATATGAGTACAAGCATTTTTATTACATTGATATTTGAGTAGCAAAAGATGGAACACATCCAAATCACCATCACCAGAGGACTGCTGAACTGAATGATGTATATCCATACAATGAAATGCACTGCAGCTAAAAGTGATAGGTCTGTTTATGCTTATATGGAAAGAGCTTTGAGATAAAATGTTAAATAGAAAGAGAAAGATGCAGAACAGTATATTTCCATAAGAAGTATGTGTGTGTTTTTATTCATATGTATTGTGTTGTGGACCTGAACCCCTTCCCCCACCCTTAAATATTAACTGACTAGCTTTTCTGCTTCTGTAATTAGCTTGTGCAAGGTTTTACAGGCCCCTGCGGGTGGGACTTTCTGGTAAGGGCCTAACCACACAATGGGTGGGCTGCTGGGCAATTCCCCAGTTCCTCGTCTGTATACCACCCCGCTGAAAGCCACCAATGAATTTAAAAGTCACCTCAGGTGATCAATAAGCTGTATACAACTCATCCTGTTGCCAAAGTCTGCCTACCAAACTGTATAAAAAGTGCGTGTGTTAAGAGCTCGGGGCTGCTTCTGTCCTGAAAACAGAGCGACCCCAGCATGCTGGAATAAAAACCTCTTGCTTATTGCAACGATCTCTGCCTCCTGGTCTTTGCGAGATGAGCCTTCCCAACAAGTAAGATTCATGCTTTTGGGCCAGTCTTACGATGTATACATATATACGCACTTACATGCACATGTAATACAAATATCTGGGCCGGCCCGGTGGCGCACTGCTACAGTGCGCCGCTTTGGAGCGTGGTGGTGCTCCCGCTGAGGGTTCGGATCCCACATTCAGACCGGCCGCTCACTGGCTGAGCAAGGTGCGGGCGCAGCACCGAGGGTTGCGATCCCGTTGCCGGTCCTGGTCCGGTCTGGGCGCGACACTGAGGGTTGCGATCCGTTGCCAGTCACGAAAAAAGACAAAAAAGGAAAAAAAACAAAAACAAAAACAAATATCTGTGTGTGTATATATATGTATATATATTCATGTGTGTATGCATGGATCACCTCTGTAACAAAGGCATTTTAATTATTTTAAAAATTTATTTATTTTTTGGCAGCTGGCTGGTATGGGGATTCGAACTCTTGATCTTCCTGTTGTCAGTACCACACACTACCAACTGAGTCAATCAGACACCACTTGCCTCTGTAAAAGAGGTTGCTTCTAGGGAGGAAAACTGGATGGCAGGGCAGGTTTGATGTTTACTTTTTTGGGGTGTACCTTTTTGGTAGCTTTATAAGCACACTTTACATACTTTCAAAATAACTGAAGTAAAAATATTTGAAAAATAATAATGATCTTTAATTGGATATGTTTTCTATTCTAGAACAAATAATTAAATGTAAGGACAATATCAGAATTGCTAATTTAGAAAAAAAAAAAAGTAGAAAGCTTCAGACCAGCAAGAATCCATTCAAGTTGTCCATGAGCAATAATTTACTCAATACAAAATACAAATTTAAATCAGACTATAATGGAGAAATGAGTTCCAAACAGAAATATCCAATATGCCTAAATGGAGAAGTATTAATGTTAGATTTTCCCCCTAAATCTAAATTAGAAATCTACTTCTTTCACTGAATTTTAACTGTAAAGTTATTTTACCTTCCTCACTCAGTCTGGAAATTCCAGTATTTGAAGCAAAAATAAAATATTAGTTAAATTTCCAATAGCTAAGTATCTCTCTCTTTGAAAGTTTATAGTCACACTCAATTAAACTACCTAATTCTCTCACCTCCTCCCCTGAAAACAAACAGGATTTTGTGCAGTTTCCCATTTCACTGATATCAAGAAGTTTTCCTTGAATATCCTCTACAGAATTAAAAGATATTTAACTCTGTAACTTCACAAAATTTTCTGCAAGTAGATTTTCTACATGTAGATAATGCTTGAGAGCCTATATAAGAGGCATAATTTTTATTTTTTCCAAAAGAAGTTCCTATATGCAATCACTCTCCTTTTATAGTCAACTAAATCAAGACTAATTTAAATTTGTTTTAAAATAGCAGTTATCCAACCATAAGAAAACATAAAGATTGCTTTATCCAATTTTAAACATCTCTCAGCATAGCTCCATTATTATTTAATTTCATATTTAGTCTTTGTTGGTGTGTTGCTATAAAGGGCCAGACTGTAAAAACAAATTATGGCAAATATCTCCACAGTTTACTTCTGTCTGGTGCAGATGTTTCATTACCTCTTATTACCTCAGTCTTTCCCTCTATGAATTTCAAATAGTATAAAAATAGAGAACAGTGAGAGGTGAAGTTAAAGAGCCAAGAAGAGATCAGATCATTACTGGTCATGCACGTTGTAATAAAAAGCTGGATTTTGTTCTGAAACCCATTAAAGAATGGTAAACCATAAAGTACCAAAATCAGACTTGTATTTTTTTTAAATTAAGAAGTGATAAGCTGAATTTCATTTGAATTTAACTAACAAAAAGAAACTGAAAAGAAATCTAAAGGAATTGAACTTCATTATGTAACTTCAAAATAAGAATGGTAAAAAGGATTCCCTTAAGGTTAAAAAATTAGGAAGTTAGAATTATATTTATTTATATTTTTGTTTCCTAATAGGTAATGTCTAAACATCAGTCAGTACAGCAGTTTACTATTTAATAAAATAAGAAACTCCTAACACCTAAACAGTAACCACCCCTTGACTTTTCATTTTTAAATAACAGATATCTAAATGTACTTTGAGATATTTCTTTAAGAAAAATTAATAGAGAAATTGTGTCCTAAAAGCAACATAACTATAAAAAGTAACAAATGATTTTCAGGGGGGAAAAAAATCACACACACACACACACACACACACACACACACACACACACACACACACACACACACACACACACTCTCTCTCTCTCTCTCTCTCTCTCTCTCTCTCTCTCTCTCTCTCTCTCTCTCTCTCTCTCTCTCTCTCTTCCCCCATAGCAAAAATCAAGTTCTCTTTTTATCCCTTGATAGATTCTCACACATTTAAACACAGATGCATTTTTTAGTCTTATCCAAACATCTTCAGATTTTCAACCATTTCATCTATTGCATAATTTTTTAAATCTTCACAATTCTATTAACTGTTGTTTCACAATAAAATTCACATCTTATTCTGCTAATGTTCTTAAAACATGGTATACAGAGCTGAATGTAATACTCTAAATGTAGTGTGCTGAATGCAAATAACTGCAGACATAACATGTAATCTAGATAATACAATTCTGCTTAGTCATAGTATAAGGTTTTGTGTTATAATTTATTAGCTACTTTATTTGTTTGTAGTTACTTTATCACTGGTTCACATAATAATTACACTTAAACAAAACCAAAGTTCTTTTTCGTACAACTGCTTCTAAGCCAACACATTCCATCTTATATTTGTAATTACATTTTTGTTTTTACTGAAATGAAGTGATTTTAATATATTTTTATCATATTGATTTTGTTTCATATCTAGCCTACGGAGATCAGTGATAATGAACTAAAAATACTTTAAAATCAACTATTCTCTCAACATTGTATAATAGACACATTTGATAAATGAGCTTTCTGTATCTCATAAGTGATTAAAAATACTGAACAAGAAGCAACAAAAACAGAACACTTTAACAACAGAAATTTTCTTCCAGGTTGACCCAGAATTATTAAACAACAACTTTTTGTAACATCTCTAATAAAGTCACAAGGAAATAATGAAAAGCTTATGAAATTATTTATCAAAATCAAATTTCACCATCTTTTTTAGCATTTCCCTTATTAAATCACCTAGTAATTCTATCGTCATTCTTAAATTTATCGTCACTTACATTTTATTATTACTTTAAAATTATTTTCTTTTAAATAATCCGTGAAGTAGAACAGTATCATTATGCTCATTTAACAGCTGAGGAAACTAAGACCTGAGAGGCTAAGTAAATTAGCTATCATGTTACACGGCTAGTAACTGGAATATACTAAACTTAACTGTAGGAAGTTTAAATCATAGTCCAGTACGCTTTTCATCACCCTGCAGCAGTTACATTTATGATCTAATGATTCCTATACTCTAAATCCAGTTCATAATGATTTCTTACCTAGATCACAGGTTAGCAAACTTTTTCTGTAAAGGGACAGATTCTAAATATTTTCGGCTTTGCATGACATATGGAACTACTCAATTCTGCTGTTGAAGAGTGATGGCAGCCAAAGGTTAAAATATAGATGAATGAGCAAGGCTATGTTCTAATAAAACTTTATTTAACCTTTATTTATCATTATCCTTCCAAGGATCAAGAGTGTATTTCTTTAAAAAAAAAATAGTAGTTTTATAAATAAAGACTAAACCTATGCATTGGATTGCTCTGACTCAAAATAATATCTTGAATATTTAGACTCTAGTATCCGCTCACTTTTTCAAAATAGGACATTAGCAACATGAGTTCCCAGTCAGTAAATGTACAGCTTAATTTTCCCCCCCAAATTTTTACATTACCTTTTTATCTGTGAATACTATAATTTCAAACAGATTTTAGATTACATAACAGGGACAGTCCAAAACCAAATAAAAGGCCAAGTCTCATTCAACAATACTTAACCATTTTTTCTATTTTGAACATCTCAGGTGATGAATAATGACTCAGTTTAAAAAACACCATTAGTGAATTCCATCATAACACTTTTCAAAATATATTTTTACAGTCATGATGGAATTTCAGGCCAAATATATATTTTTTCTTTGCAATTTATTGTTATATAAATAATTGTTTGTAGTGATACTTGAAATTATTTGTTTAATAAATGTTTATATTATAATTTCCTAGAGTGTTTTGGAATAAGTCATGTTTTAAATTAAATGTGATAAAATGAAAAAAATATAAAACCAGGCAGCAGACCAGATTAGGGCTGGAGGCCATAGTATGCCAAACCCACATCTAGACCTTACTTCTAACCAGTGACTATCCAGTGTAAGAATGAAAGCTCACATGACAGAGAGAATCCAGAGAAAACAACTACACCAATATCTCCTATTCTGTCTGTTTGCTCCCAATGCCATAACTATAGCTTCAATCTACATTTCACTCTGTGCTTTTAGTAGTGAACATTCTTAAACACAAGAATTATCCAAAATTCCAAGTAGTAACAAATCACACATTTCCCATTGGCTCTCTTAGAAAGGATGCTGATAAAATTTCACAAAACCAAATGGTACTGGTAAAGTCATAAGGCATATAACACAATCAAAGCAAATAATAAATACTGAGTTACACAGTAGGCATTCAAAAATAGGGCTTAATGAAATTCATCACTGACAATACTATTTCAGATAGCTTCATAGTGTAAATTCAACTAATATTTGGGTAGACTAACTCAAAAATGCCTCAGTATCCAGAAAAACATACTCATGCTTATTAGAGGGTAAGATGGAGATGTGGATTCTTGTGAGGAACAAACGTAGGAGTAAAGAAAACTACACGTGTGTCCAGATTTAAAATATTACTACAAGGGTACTTCAAAATGTTCATGGAAAAATGGAATTAAATGATACTACAAATCCTTCTATGAACATTCTGAAGACCCCTTGTATAGAGAAATTTTCTACTTATGAAGGAACAGCTATGAAATCATTACATTCCCAAATAACTGACAAATAATAGATTATCACTTGTTGAAAAATAAATTTCAAGTATTCCAAGTCTTTAAAAAAATAAAAGTTAAAGATCTCTCTAATGAGGACTATTCTTTTATGGTTAATTTAGTTTACATGATAATAACAAATCCACATATATTCCTTGTATTAGTCCATTTCTGTTGCTTATAACAGAATACCTGAAACTGGGTAACTTATATCAAATTTATTTCTTACAGTTTCAGAGGCTGGGAAATCCAAAGTCCAGGGAACACACCTGGTGCGGACCTTTACCTCATGGTAGCTCTATAGCAACACAAGGTATCACATGGCGAAAACGGCTGAGCAAGAGAGAGTGCTAAGCTTCTCACATGCTCTATTTTTAAAGCCATCAGAACCATGCTCATTACTCCATGAATGGATCAATCCATTCACCAGGGCATAGTACTCACAATCTGATCACCTCTTCAAGACCCCACCTTTCCATTACTGTAATACAGTTTCCCACCCTCTTAACAAATATAGTTGGGATTAAACTTCAATGAGTTTTGAGGAAACATTCAACCCACAACATTTCCTTAAAGAGAAAACCAAAGAAATTCACACTCTTAAGAGAGTAAGAAATTAAATACATTATAGTAGCAAATCTGAAACTACTAGCTTTCAAAGTGTGGTCTGTGAATACCTAAGGCTCTGAGACCCCTTCAGGGGATCCACAAGGTCAATACTACTTTATAACAAAAACATAGTATTTGCCTTTTTCACTGTGTTGAGATTCATGCACTGTGTTGAGGTATACATGGACATGAACCTACATTGACACATCATAATCTCGCAAAGTCCACAGTTTACACTAGGGTTCTCTTCTGGTGTTGTACATTCTATGTGTTTGGACAAATGTATCATGCCATGTTTCATCACTAGAGTATCATAGAGAGTAGTTTCACTGTGCTAAAGATCCTCTGTGCTCTTCCTATTCATCCCTCTCTCCCCACCAACCCCTGGCAACCATTGATTCTTCTACTATCTCTATCGTTTTGCCTTTTCCAGGATATAGTCATAGAGTAATAGCCATTTCAGATTAACTTTTTTTACTTAGTAATGTGCATTTAAGTTTCCTCCATGTCTTTTCATGGCTTTATAGCTCATTTATTTTCAATGCTGAACAATATTCACTTATCTGGATGTATTAGTCCATTTTCTGTTGCTTATAATGAATACCAGAAATTGGGTAATTTATGAGAGAAATGAAATTTATTTCTTAAAGTTCTGAAGACTACCAAGTCTAAGGTTCAGGGGCATATCTGGTGAGGGCCTTCTTAATAGGCACACTCTACAGAGTCCAGTGGCAACACAGGGTATCACATGATGAGAACGGCTGAGCAAGAGTATTTTCACATGCTCTCCTTTTAGAAAGCCACCACTCCACACCCATGATAATCCATTAACCCATTAATCAATTAATCCATTCATAAGAGCAGGGCCCTCATGATCCAATTACCTCCTAAAGGCCTCACCTTTCAACACTGCCACATTTGGGATCAATATTCCACATAAGCTTTGGAAAGGACAAACATTCAACCTGTATCACTAGATATACCAGTTCGTACATCCATTCACTCACTGAAGGATATCCTGGTTGCTTCCAAGTTTTGGCAATTATGAATAAAGCTGCTATGAACATCTGTGTACAGATTTTTGTGTGTACATAAGTTTTCAACTCCTTTGGATAAATACCAAGGAACACAATTGCTGGACAGTATGGTAAGAGTATGTTTAGTTTTGTAAGAAACTGCCAAACTGTTTTCCAAAGTGGCTCTACCGTCTTACATTCCCAATAGCAATAAATAAAGAGTTCTTGTTGCTTCACATCCTTGCCAGCATTTGGACCTAACAAGGTATGTGCAGTCATACCTTGTTGTTGTTTTAATTTGCATCTTCCTGATGACATATGATGTGAATTCTTTTCATATGATTATTTTCCATCTGTATATCTTCTTTGATGAGGCATCTAAGGTCTTTGGCACATTTTAAAATCCAGTTCTTTGTTTTCTTGTTGAGTTTTAAGAGTTCTTTGTGTATTTTAGGTAGTGGTACTTTATTAGATGGTTTGAAATATTTTCTCCCTGTCTGTGGCTTGTCTTTTCATTCTCTTGATATTGTGTTTGGTAGAGTAGAGTTTTTAACTTTCATGAAGTCCAGCTTAACAATTTTTTCTTTTATGGATGGTGCCTTTGGTGTTGTATTTAAGAAGTCATCACCTCACCCAAGGTCACTTAGGCTTTCTCCTATATTATCTTCTAGATGTTTTATAGTTTTGTGTTTTATTTTTAGATATATAACCAATTTTGAATTTTTGTGAAGGGTGTAAAATTTGTATCCAATTCAGTTTTACTCATGTTAATATCCAGTTGTTGCAACACCATTTGTGGAAAAGACTATCTTTGCTCTATCATATTTTCTTTTCTCCTTTGTCAAAAATCAGTTGACTATTGCCTTAGTCTGTTGGAGCTGTTATAACAAAATACAATAGACTTGGTGAATTATAAACAACAGAAATTTATTTCTTACAGTTCTAGAGGTTGGGAATTACAAGATTAAGGCAGTAGCAGATTCTGTGTCTGGTGAGGGCCCACTTCGTAGTTCACAGGTGGCTGTCTTCTTGCTATAACCTCACATGGTGAAAGAAAAGGACCTGTCTCAGGTCTCTTTTTATAGGATCACTAATTCAATTCATGAAGGCAGATGTAATCACCTCTCAACGGCCACACCTTCAAATACCTTCATATTGGGGATTGTTTCAATATATAAATTTTGGGGGTACAGAAACATTCATACCGAATCAACTATATTTATGTGGTATATTTCTGGTATCTCTATTCTGTTTCATTGACTTATTTGTCTATCTTGTGCAAATACCATACTGTCTTGATTACTGTAGCTTTATAATAGGTCTTGAAGTTGTGTAGTATCAGTCCTCCAACTTTTTTCTTCTCCTTCAATACTGTATTATTGGCTATTTTGGTAGACCAATGGATTTTAATGTATCAGAGTATTATGAAAAGGTCTTTAATATGGCTTCAGATTCTTCACGTTACTTACCTTTAAGAAACTATACATAATTATTTCAAGTTTTTGCACAACAGCAAAAAACAATATACATAATTATTAGAAAATGCCATTAAAATACTCCTTCCTTTTTTAACTTCATAATTGTTCAGGCATTAATTTTCCTCACAAATTTCAACACAAACATTACAACAGAGTGAATGCAGAAGCAGATTTGACAATCCAGCTATCTTCTATTAAGCCAAACATTAGAGATTTACAAAATGCAAAACAATACCAATATTTTCACTACTTGAGGGTTTGGGAATATACAGCTACTTTTCATTAAATGATATTATTTATGTTAATATATAATGGATTTATTATTGACATTTTATGTGATCAAATAATTTTAATTTTTAACAGTAAATATCCAGAGATATAACCAACAAACAAAAAGTTCTCTGACATTCTTAGAAACTTTTTAAAAGTGTAATGGCACAGATGTTGATATTCAACTCTGTACCCCACAGATATGTACAATCAACTATAACTCAAATTAAAAAAAAGTGTAATGGAGCCATGAGGCCAAAAAATTGGATAATGATTAGCTAATATGAATAAACATAACAAATATAACACTATAATTAAAACCAGTACCATATGCAAGCTTCACTGCAGGGCTAATTCCTTACTAATATTTTAATCTCAAATATTCTCAAGATTCAATTGCTGTTTTGTAATAATGATATGAAGCATTCAATCCCAGTAATCTAATATAATGTCTTTATCCTTTTAGTACTGACAGATGGCAGAGACCAAAATACCATACTGTTGATTTGAACCAATGCTAAGCTAGGTCTAAAATGGTAATTAGGGATAGCAAACTCATAGAAAATTATTAAATAAGAAAAAAAGGTGGATATATGTCTCCCCTACTTGATTTCTTGTTCTCTCTTTAGGGTGTATAGAGAATAATTTAGGATTTATCACACAGATGTAGGCTGGAGTCCCAGGCCTCCCTCTAGATCTACAGATAGTGTATCTGCAGATATTTAACTTCTCTGAATCTCAAATTATTCATCATGTCTCATAGAATTATGAAATATTATATTAGAAACTAGACATAAGGCACCAGTCTAGTTCCTAGCAGGTAGTTCATACATATTAGTTCCTCATCATCCTCCCCACTTCTTCCATGTGAACTTACATTCTATGACCAGAGCACATATGACAGCAGTGTTTCAGAAAATAGCGAATAAAAGTGGCAAGTCTTAACAGTCAGCTAGTGGGTAATAGACAGCATCGAGGACTACAAGTCAGCAGATGAAATAAAGATAGATTCCTATCTCTTTCACTGGAAGTTAATTATCTACAACAGCAGTTCTTAAACTATTTGAAAATGTTAAACACCTTGAAAATCAGAGGATCACTCCATGAGAAACAAAAATTTGCTCGCAAATATTTTGGCACAAGTTTCAGGAGGTTTATGAATTCCCTGAAGTGTGTTCCCAATTTGATTTTATTTTGAAACTTAGAAGAAGGAAGATTTCTATCTAGCTTTTATTAAATCTCTCTGGCTTAGAAGCTGTTAAACTGAAGTATTAGAGAGTTTTTGCTATTCGTTGTTGAATTTTATTTTCTATGTACCCTATACTTTAATTTTGGCTTCCATTCTATTTCAGTCAGAAAAGGCTCTGAAAATCCCCCAGTGTACATTATATTGATAATAATGTATCTAATAAATTACTTGGCTTACTTTTGTAGTCTATCCTCTATATCTGATTGTGGGCAAACTTTTCCTGCAAATGAATAGGTAGTAAACATTTTAGGCTTAGTGGGCTATATATAGTCTTTGTGGCAATTGCCCAACTCTGCCATTGTAGTCCAAAGGCATGTAAGTCAACACTGAACATGGCTGGGTCTAACAAAACTACTTATGAATACTGAAATTTAATTTCATATAATTTTCTTGTGTCACAAAATATTCCTTTTAAAATAGTTTCTATCATTTAAAAATGTAAGAACCATTCTCAGTTCATGAATGTACAAAAACAGGTGCTGGCCCAGATTTGGCATATGGGGCAAAATTCGCCAACTGCAACTCTACATCAACCTTGGTATATTCTAAGGCACCGGAAATCCATGGGAACATATTACAATGCCATTAACAGTATATGAGTGCCCATTTTCTACCTTTACTGCTAATTCTGAATTAGCAGTCTCTATAACTTTTGCTATTACAAAGAGAGAAAAATGGCATGTTATTCTAATTTTATGTTTTATGAAGCTATTAATCATTCACATCTTTTACATTTTTCTTATGAGTTGACAATTTCCTTTGCTTATTTTAAAATTGAGTTGTCTTCTCCTTACTATTTTTTTATATATCATGAATATTAAACTTTTAAGTGCACCATAAAACGTTTTTCTTGATCATCAGTTATCTTTCTATATTTTTTTTTATCATTTTATAAGCCCTTAAATTTTTATTTAATAAAACCAGTAAGTGCTCTCCATTGTGGTTCAGGGTCTTACTTAAGAAAGTCTTGCAATTCCTTAAAATTATAAAAATATTCTCCTGTAATTCGCACTATTGTTCATAGTTTTGTATTTTATGCTTAAATCTTTAATTCAGGGAGGAATTATTTTGATTAACAATCTGCTATTTTCATTTGTATTATTTGGTTCCTTCTCCAAAAAGAGGACTCAAACTATCTTCATTTCTTATATATTTTAAAAATTATATCCATAATTTGAAGTAATTTTACAATTAACTTTAAATGACTTCAAAGCCTTTAACACTAAATAAGGATTTTAAAATTTTATTTTATTTTCATTATTTCTATTTATTTAAAATTTTTTTTATTGAAACATAATTGATTATACATATTTGTAGGGTACAGAGTTGACTATCAGTATTCATATACAACATGTGATGATCAAATCAGGATAGCTGGCATATTCATCATTATGGAATGTAAAATGTAGTTTTTTTTGTTTGGTATTTGGGTTTTTTTTTTTTTTGCCACAAAACAAGTCTTGATACATTTTAAAAGACCAAGTGCATAGAAAATATGTTCTATGACCACAACAACAGAAGGAAATTTAGAAAATTTACAAATATGTGGAAATTAAGCAACACTACCTAATTAAACAATGGGTAAAAAGAAAAATCACAGGGAAATTAGAGAGTACTTTGAGATAAAAATCAAAGTGCAACATATCAAAATTTTAAGATGCAGGTCTCCTGCAGTACTTAGAGGAAAATTTATACTTGTAAACACCTATATTAAAAATAAGAAAAACCTCAAATCAGCAGTGGAAACTTCTACCTTAAGAAAATAGAAAAAGAAGAGCAATCTAAACCAAAAGCAAATATAAGTAGGAAATAACATAGATAATAACAGAAATATATGAAATAGGGAATTAAAAAACAATAGAGAAAATCAACAAAACCAAAAGTTGATTCTTTAAAAAGATCAGCAAAATTTGCAAACCTTTATCTAGACTGACCAAGAAAAAAAGAGAGAAGACAAAAATTACTAAAATCAGAAATAAAACAGGCTCATTATTACACTGTCTTATGGTTTTTTGTAGTGGTAAGATTTAGTTTCTTTCTATTGCTCATTTGAGTTTCTGTTCTACCAGTGGGTTTTGTTCTTTCTTGTGTATTCATGGTAGTGATTATCATTTTTTGGATTCCAGATGCAGGACTTCCTTGATGATTTCTTGTAGGGATGGTCATGTGGCAGTGAACTCCCACAGTTTCTGCCTGGAAAACACACTATTTTTCCCTCATTTTTGAAAAGGATAGCCTTGCTGGGTATAGTATCTTTGGCTGGCAGTTCTTTTTTCTTTTAGTATATTGAATATATCATCCCATTTTCTTCTGGCCTATAGAGTTTCTGTTGAGAAGTCCGCTGTTAGTCTGACAGGGATTACCTTATAGGCGACTTGATGATTTTCTTGGGTTTTTGTATGTCTAGTATGTTGATGTCTGGTCATCTGGTAGAGCAGTCACTTCTTCTATTACTCTGGAGTAGGCTTTGAGGAGAAAGATGTCCTCTTCTCTTTCTGGTCTCCACTGGTGACTCTCCTTGTGTCAATGCAGTTAAGTCTCTGGTGGGACAGTGACTATGGCTACCACTGTGATGGCCTACCTAGACTCCCAGGCACTGTTCTCTTTGCCGGCTTCTGGATGGTGGGGGTTGCCTTCCCTTGGCTGCTGCCTAGGCCCTGGGCACTGCTTTCTTGCCTGCTTCTGGGTAAATAAGGATCTTTAACTTCTTCACTGAAATAAGTAAATGGTTCAGCATATAGTAGTTAGTCATATAGACCTAGGTTTAAATACTACTATGCTACTAATTACCTGTATAAATTTGGATATTACTTAACACCTTTGAGCATCTGTATCAATTCTATAAAACAGAAATATTAATATACCTATAGAATTGTTCTAAGCTAAAAAGACAATATAAACAAAATAGTGCTATTGGTTATTATAGTGACAGATAATGATGATTCCCTATTTTTATGAACTGAATTGTGTCCCCTCCAAAATTCATGTGTTGAAACCACAGCCCCCAGAACTTGAGAATATGACTTTTTGTAGACAGGGTTACCTTCAAAGATGTAATTATGTTAAAATGAGAACTTTAGGGTCAATATGACTGGTGTCCTTATAAGAAAAGAGAGACACCAGATACATCTGACACAGAAAGATGATCATGTGAACACACAGTAAGGAAGAGGCCTTCTGCAAGCCAAGGACAGGGGCCTCACAAGAAACCAAACTGCCAGTACTTTTATCTTAGCCATCTAGCTTCCAAAATTGTGAGAAAATAAATTTCTGTTGTTTAAGCCGTCCAGCCTGTGATATTTTGTTATGGCAGCCCTAGCAAACTAATGGTCATAGAATACATAAACACAAAACTGTTACAGCTGTAAAATTTGCATTCCTAAATGCAATTTTAAACCACAATGATATATCATCTTACTCCAGTTAGAATGGCTATTCTCAAAAAGACAAAAAAACAAATGCTGGCAAAGATGCAGAGAAAAGGGAACTTTCATTCATTGCTGGTGGGAATATAAATTAATACAGCCATTATGGAAAACAGGATGGAGTTTCCTCAAAAAAAACTAAAAATAGAACTACCTTATGAGCCAGCAATCTCCCTACTGAGTATATATCAAAAAGAAATGAAATCAATATATTGAAGAGTCACCTGCACTCCCATGTTCATCTCAGCAATTTCACAATAGCAAAGAGATGGAATTAACTTAAATGCCCATTAACAAATGAATAGATTTAAAAAACTGCAGTATATATACACAATGGAATATTATCCAGTATTTAAAAAAAAAAAAAGAAATCCTGTCATTTGCAGCAACATGGATGGAACTGGAGACCATATGTTAAGTGAAATAAGCCATGCATAGAAAGATAAATATCATTTGTCATTCATATGTGGATGCCAAAAAAAAAAAAAAAGTGATTATCAAGAAATAGAGAGTAGAGTAGAATAATGTTTACCAGAGGCCAGGAACAGAAGGGACACAGAGGGAAGGGGAAGAGATGGATTAATGGGTACAACGTTATAGGTAGATAAGAATAAGTTCTGGTTGACTAGGGGTAATAATAACATATTGTATATACCTACATAGCTAGAAAAGAGGATCTTGATAATAATCACCACAAAGAAAAGATAAATGTTTAGGTGATGGATATGCTATCTACCCTAAGTTAATCACTGTATAATATACACATATGTTGAAATAACACTATACCCACAAATATGTACATTAAAAATATATAAATATCCAACAAAACACCTATATATAGGAGACCAATGTGACAAGCAAAATGAGGAATATAAAAATAGTTAAGAAATAGATCTGTTTTCAAAAACTATGTCAAGACATATATACCTGAAAAATAAGGTAGGAACAGACAACTGCCCTAAGAGGAGTACAGATAACGTGCCGTACTCATGTGAGTTTAGAGAAGGTTGAAATTATTTCTGGTAGAAGGGGTCAAAAAAACTTACAGAGAAAACAGTATTTGAAATGAGCTTTAAAGGATAGGTAGCATTTAGACCTGAAAGATGAAAGGAAAATACATCCAGGTGAAAAGATTGGCCTAAGCAGTAACTCTGAGAAGGCACACACAGAAAACAAGACATTTGTTTCAGTCTGGTTGGAGAATGGCTACAAGGCACATAATGGGGAGTGGGGGGAAGTTAGAAAAAATAAGCTAGAGCCATTTTATAGATGGCCTTTGATAAGACTTTGGAATTTATATCATAAACAATAAAGAGCCACTAAGGGTTTCCGGGCTGGGGAGTGTCATGGTGAGACTTCAGAAGGAGTAATTAAGAAAGGTAGATTAGGGAAGAATGTGACCAGAGGCAAGAAGACAATTCAAGGTACAAATACAATGGTGTAGGTGAAAAGCAAAGGATTGGGGTACAGAGAGGGCATGAAGAGGAGGGGGTAGGTGTGAGAAATGTCAGGTTAAGGTCAACAGGATTTGGTCATTGGTGGTCATGTGGAACAAGGACATCCATCTGGAAGTGTGTATTCTGGAAGTCTGAGAAGATAGTAATATTATCAACAGAAAAGGAACTTAGAAGGTGAAGATGTCTGTTCAACACCCAGGTGCTTATGTGTGGCCACCAGCTGGAAATGTGGAGCAGGTGCCAGGAAAACAAAGAGGTACAAATCCAAAGATACTGGTCAGTGCTTGTCTTATGTTACCCCTCTATGATATTTGCCATTGTTGACCCCCTACCTCCTTAACATTCTCCTCCTGGGTTTCTGGACAGTATTCTCTCCTTATTTTCCTCCTTCTTCTGTGGCAACTCTTTCTTAGTCTCGATCAGCTCTTCTTCTGCTATTTGTCCCACAAATGGTTATATTACCCAGGGCTCCAGTCTTGGTCATTTACTCTTCTCATTTTACATCCCGTCCCTGAGAGTCTCATCTATACCTGTTTCTTCAACCACCACTTCCGTGCAGATGGCTCCTGGAGAATGCAGTGGTTGAGAATGCAGGCTCTGGAATAACCTGGGTTCACATCCCAGCTCTATCACTTGCTGGCCATGTGATATTGGACAAGTCACATACCTTGATCTTCCTCATCGGTGGTTATAGGGATATTAAGAGGAGTTAACAGGAGGATTAATACAGAATCTGACACATAGTAAGTCCTCAGTAAATGGTAATTATTATTAAAATATGTAACTGGAAATCTAGATCTGTCTCTTGATGACCAGTTCCATATAGTTATTATTACCTGGGCAGGTTTCAAGGGTTTGAAACCCCAAAATAAGCTCATTGTCTTTCTTACCTCTGACAACCCTACACCTCCTCTGTATTCCCAACATTCATCCTATTGTCTGAATTAGAAGCCTGAAATTGTGCCACATTTCTCCCACTCCCTTACTGCCCACATCCACCAGTCATCAATTCCTATAAGATACTCCAAACTGCTCAACATGGCATAAAAGACCCATCATTATTTCACTGCTGCTTCCTGTCTAAACTCATTTCCAATCACTCACTCATTCCCCAATATACTCACATACTCTATTCCAGCTTCATACCAAAGCACTTGCCATTCCTTACAAACATAAAGTCATCTGTCATAAATGTCTTTTCACATTTCTTTCCTCTGCCTGCGATATCCTTCTTCCAACTTCCCATGCCCAATTTGGATAATTCCTATTTGCCTTTAAAGACTCAGCTTGTGTTACTTCCCAGTCAAGCCCTTCTTGGCTGCCAGTGGGCAGTTAGGTGCCTTTCTCTCTACTTCTATAACAAAGTGTATTCCCCTATTGTGATACTTACCACATTAGAATTACTGATTTGCTCATTTCTCTTCTCCAGTAAAATGTAAGAACTTACAAGCAAAATAATTAAATAAATAAATAAATAAAATTTGCATTCCCAATTCACAGGTCTGGTTTTTATATAATAGCCCTAGCGAGAAAGTTAGAATACCAGCAATTTCTGGATTAGACTCTTTCCTTTTTCTTCCAGAAAACAAATATTACTCAAAACATCCCAGAAAAATTCTTTTTAATTTTTAGTTGCTATAAAGGATTCATTCCAAAATATCTAAATTTTGATTATTTGAACATTGACAATATTTTTCCTTCACTAGTATGAGAATTCTGGGGCACTGGGGTATGTGTTTTATATGTTTTCTAGAAAATGAAGAAGGGAAAATCTTTATAAAACTGGGTTGCAAAAAAGAATCATGGATACTGAGATTTGATTGGATAACTAGAAATTTTAGAACAGAGTATCGTTACATAAGAGGCCGTCTATGACTTTCCAGAGACTTCAGTCAAAGACCCTTGTATCAGTTTTAAAACTAAGAGATGAGAAAGCAGCTGATTTATCTCAAAGTAATTTACTATGAACCTCCATGCTTAAGTAAGGAGACACCTTAAAATTTAACTCATCATAGAAATGGGGAAAAACCTTCCTGAACAAGAGAGAGAGATGACAGCTGTGAAATTATGTTCTCTTATAAAGGGATAGTGTAAAATTCACAAAAGCAAAAATTTTGTTCTAGAATGATAAATACCAAGTCTAGGCCAATTTTCAAAATTATTTTAAAACTGTATACTCAATAGGCCAAAATATATATTCGAAAAGTCAATTCTATTATATATACTATTTGTATGCAATGACAGCTACACTAGGAGCACTTATACCTTCTTTCATTCATTGTCAAAGTTATTACTCTGCCCTACTTCACTGTAACTCATCTCAGTGTGTTTATCAGTAATTCTGGGTTATTAAATATGTTGAACACTTTTTAATCGTCAGCTACTTAAACTTTCTAAAGCATCTGGGACTGGTTGATCATTTCCTAATTCTTTTTAAAATATTTTTTTGTTTTGTTGAAATTACAAAAGTAACATTTTGAGAAATTTATAATAAATATACATTAAGATATTTTGAAAAAGTCTTATTCCAACACCTAAAAAATAAGAAATATCCTTTAAATACATAGCTGAGATTGCCAGAAATTAAGAGAATTTTCGAAAGGCAGAAACAAAATTTAAAAAGCTGGAAACCAGAGTGGTAAGCAAGTTCTAAAGCCCAGGCTTCCCTGAGGGTATTTGTTTATCTCAAGTACCTACAGGTTTGGATTTTATGATGTAAGGGGATGGACTATTTGGCCTTGGGTTTGATCCCCTTACCTCTCACAGAAGTTAACTTCGGAGGGGTCACAACTTTGGTGAAAAGGAGACAGTACTGATTTCTGCATTGTTAAAAAAAAAATCTTCCCTGAGAATTAGTTAATAGAGTCCAAATTGCAAACAAGTTTAGGGCACACATATAGTCTGGAAGCACCTGAGGGTGAATGACATAAGTGAAAGCAAATCTTCTCTAAGCAAATGTATCCTTCATTCAAAATTCTAAGAGTGAGAAAAGACATACATGGTTCACAATCCAAAATTACCAGCACATAATGAACACACTACATACGCAGGACTCAGCAAAAACACTTTAAAAGCTCTAACAGCAACAATAAAAATGAGAAGTGAAACAATTCCTTTAAAAGTGCTTTATCCCCAGGTTTTCTTTAATATTGAAAGCAAGCTCAGCATTCCTCAGCTGTGAGACAAACCCACTGTGAGCACAGCATCCACAGTCATCCTCTTGGGACTTGTTGGGGGTTGGGGGTAGAGGCTATCTTTGAGAACTGACATAAACATAAAGCTCATGATGCCTGCTGTGCTGTGATTAATAAAATGTCCTTTTTCCCTGACCTGGGAGTTTCCTGTCTTCTGCCAGCATCCATGAGACTCTGGCAGGCTAACTTCTTAAGATATAAATAGGAAAAAATCTTTTAACTCCATAGTTCTTGACACACTGGGATTAACTTTGGACTTTTAAGTATAATATGCCTTTAAATTTTTAAGAGTAACTACAAGAAGAGTTGAAATATAGTTGTTAAATCTGTAAAACAATGTGGATGGAGGAAATATAAACTGTATCAATCCAAAAGAAGTCAAAAAAAGGTAAAAATCAAACAAAGAAAAAGTAAGATAAATAGTACAAAATTAGAAGGAAAATTAATTCCAAATATTCAATGCAGCACCTCACGGATTTCTACAATCAATTATGTTTCTTTTCTTTTTTCCTTTAAATTTTTACTTTGTCAATATACACTGTGGATGATTATTATGGCCCAACACCGAAACCTCCCTCCCTCCTCCCTCTCTCCCCTACCACCCAAGAATTTCCTTTCCATTTGCTTGTAGTAACAACTTCAAAAAATTGTAGTTGTTATATCTTCTTCCCCGCCCCCCCGGTTTTTTTTCTGTTTGTGTGTGAGTGAATTAATCTATTTATTTTTAGCTCCCACCAATAAGTGAGAACCTGTGGTATTTCTTTTTCTCTGCCTGACTCGTTTCACTTAATATTATTCTCTCAAGGTCCATCCATGTTGTTGCAAATGGCAGTATTTCATTCGTTTTTATAGCTGAGTAGTATTCCACTATGTAGATATACCACAATTTCCGTACCCACTCATCCGATGATGGACATTTGGGCTGATTCCAACTCTTGGCTATTGTAAAGAGTGCTGCAATGAACACTGGGGAAAAGGTATACCTTCGACTTGATGATTTCCATTCATTTAGATATATTCCCAGCAGTGGGATAGCTGGGTCACACGGTAGATCTATCTGCAACGGTTTGAGGAACCTCCATACCATTTTCCATAGAGGCTGCAC
>NW_007735396.1:0-771 GCF_000696425.1 Galeopterus variegatus | reverse complement strand
TCTCCGCAACCTCACCAGCATTTATCGTTCAGTCTTTTGGATTTTAGCCATCCTAACTGGGATGAGATGGTATCTCAGTGTAGTTTTGATTAGCAATTCCCGGATGCTGAGTGATGTTGAGCATTTTTTCCTATGACTGTTGCTATGACTGTTGGCCATTTGTATATCTTCCTTAGAGAATTGCCTACTTAGCTCTTTTGCCCATTTTTTTATTGGGTTGC
This sequence comes from Galeopterus variegatus, assembly GCF_000696425.1. NCBI lineage: Eukaryota > Metazoa > Chordata > Mammalia > Dermoptera > Cynocephalidae > Galeopterus > Galeopterus variegatus. Next base: position 550 of record NW_007735396.1, on the reverse strand, counting down.
TAGTTTTTTTCTTGTAAAGTTGTTTGAGTTCCTTGTATATTCTGGATATTAATCCTTTGTCGGTTGTATATTTTGCAAATATTTTCTCCCACTCTGTTGGGTGTCTTTTAGCTCTGTTAATTGAGTCTTTTGTGATGCAGAAGCTTTTTAATTTGATATAATCCCATTTGTTTATTTTTCCTTTGGATGCCCGAGCTTTTGGGGTCATATTCATGAAGTCTGTTTCCAGCCCTATTTGCAAAAGTGTTTCACCTATGTCTTCTTTAATAAGTTTTATTGTTTCAGGGTGTATAATTAAATCCTTAATCCATTTTGAGTTGATTTTACGATATGGTGAGAGGTATGGGTCTAGTTTCATTCTCCTGCATATTGATATCCAGTTATCCCAGCACCATTTGCTGAAGAGGCAGTCCCGACCCCAGTGAATAGGCTTGGTGCCTTTGTCAAAGATCAGATGGCACTAAGTGTGTGGGTTCATTTCTGGATTCACTATTCTGTTCCATTGATCAGTGTGTCTGTTTTTATGCCAGTACCATGCTGTTTTGGTTAT
>NW_007735395.1:90876-92000 GCF_000696425.1 Galeopterus variegatus | reverse complement strand
AGGGGTTGACTGGAAAATGTCATAATGGAACTACCCAGTTTGATAGAAATGTACTAAATTTTGATTTAAATGGTAGTAACACAGATGTGTAAATTTGTCAAAACTTATCAAACTGTATACTTAAGCTCTGTGCGTTTTGTTATGTCCACCTTAGGCCTCAATAAGGAAGAAAATGCACTAGGAGATGCCACCCTAAACAGTTCTCAGTCTCCTTAAACTGACCAACAATTATATTCTTGAGATACCAGCCTGCTTATAAGAAGAAAAACTTCAGTGTGCAATTNCGCTCAGCCAGTGAGCGGGAACTGGTCTGTATGTGGGATCCGAACCGTCGGCGGGAGCGCCGCCGTGCTTCCCAAGGGGCGTACTGTAGCAGTGCGCCACCGGGCCGGCCCTTAATGAATTTTATTAACACCATCATGTTTAATAAGTGTAAGAGCAATGAGAGTATTAAAAAAAATTATAGGTAAAGCCTAAAATTATAGTGGAAATGAAAGTATACAATTTTTAAAAATTGGGATGACACAAGGAGCAATCATATGTGATGAGGTGTTTGAGAGGAACTTGGGCCTGATCCAGGATTGAGTGTAACCATGATCAGTTTTATTAGAAGGTTCCCAGCATTCTGCTTACACGACTGGCACTCTGTTTCTCTTCGTGTGCAGAGTTTCTCAGGATGTTGGTTGAATGGTAATATGCTGGCATATCCCATACCAAGCTTTGAGGAATCGGAAGGAAAATAATTTGGGAGTCCATCTTTAATAAAATTTCTTAAAAATTTCAACCATCAAATCTGAGACAAATGTGGCTATTTAGAAAAGAAATCAGAATATAAAATCACCACAAATTTTAAAACTTCTATTGTTATCAATAGATTAGAAAAACTGTTTTCAGTTTCAAAACTCACCATTGGTTATTCCATGCCCATTTTAAGGTTGTTATCAAGCTTTTTTCATATGTGCCCTATAAGATTTCAGGGCACTTCAAATGTTCTTATGAGTGACTAGTATTAAATAATCATATTCATTAAGCAGTCTGCAGATAATGTCCTCGTTGTCATGATGTTTTATCAATTTTATATTATCTTTATTTATGTTTGTAATTTGTTTCAAATTAGCAAGAAA
>NW_007735395.1:89059-90184 GCF_000696425.1 Galeopterus variegatus | reverse complement strand
AAAAGGCTCAGGGACACTCCAAAATCAATTGACAAGAAGAGAAGGTAAATGTGAGAAGGGACTCAAAGTGGAGAAAGACAGTGGTCTTAACCTGTTGTGCTTCAAATATCTTATTTTTGCAACTTTTATAAAAGAAGTATATGATCATATATTTATGTGGCTAATATCCCTTCCAGGATCTTGGAGAAGGGGTCAAGGACTCTGAAGCTTAAGCTGCATTAGTGTCATGAGAAATTTGGCTTTGCCTGCCTTTCTCAGCCACAATACCTAAAGCAAGCACCCAACGTTATCAGGCACTGAGGCCACACTTCTTGGATGCTGCCCTGGAAAAGGTCACCACCTGTCCACACTTTGGCCACAGGCTCTAGAATAAGACAGCCCCTCTCAATCCAAACTTACCTGTCAGGTTGCACTTCACTGCTGGTAACCACCACCCTAAGTTCTCAATTTGGAAACACCCAGAAACCCACAGACTACATGCATGGTGTTTTCTACCTCTCTTCTACACCCATTTGCAAAGCCTATAAGTATGTAGCCACTAAGGAATCTCCCATGATATTTGGAAAGATCATCAAGAAGGAGATCACTTCATTGAATACATTTTAGATCATTTAAATTGATCTATTTTGAAAAAAAATAAAATTTGTTCTATTTTTCATCAATAGAAAAGTATGTCAGATTTTAAATTGCATTTAGACTTCTCTTTTCTTATAAACTTATGCTAATCAAAAGACACCATTAAGAAATGAAAAGGCAAGCCAGGCTGAAAGAAAATACCCTCAATGCACAAATCTGACAAACCACCTATGTCCAAAATATATAAAGACTATTACAACTCAATAATAAGAGTACAAACAACTGACAGACACTGCCTTGGGTTGAATGTCCCCACAAAACTTAGTCTCCACTGTAAAGAGAATGGGAGTCCTATTATGGGTATCGAAAGGTATGTCCTTGAAGAGGTGACTGCCGTAGTGAATGGATTAATAATGGTGGTCGGGGCATGGTTCTGAGGGCTTTAAAAGGAAAGTGCATGAGGAACTACCCCTCCCTCTGCCCCACCATTTTCTACCATGTGAGACCACTGGGTCACTGTCACTACCACCAAGACCCTCACTAGGTATT
>NW_007735395.1:86652-87295 GCF_000696425.1 Galeopterus variegatus | reverse complement strand
CAACAATTATATTCTTGAGATACCAGCCTGCTTATAAGAAGAAAAACTTCAGTGTGCAATTTCAGAAGTACAGAAATGGTAAGCAGAAAACTAATTTTTATTTTACAAGCTTACATATTTATAATTACAAAGAACTTGCTAAGCTACGAAATCTAGAGTGGTACCTACCCATGATATTTTAGGTCTGTTCTACAAGCTCATTCTTGGAGGAGCAAGGACACATGTGGGTGTGTGTGTGCGTGCGTGCGTGCGCACGCGCGCACACACACACACACACAGAACACAGAAATCAGGATCTTGTCCTCTGTACAGAAGAGATAGTGTGAAAAAGAAAAAAAAAGAAAGAAAAAATGGTAGAGATAGATACACATCTTTAAAAATGTCACAAAAGACTGAAATGCTTTCACAGTATGACAAAAGTATGCCATCTCAATGGCCAGAATTACTTATGGTGAGAGAATTTTATAACAGAAGAAGACTTCATCATTATTATCAGGAATATGAGTACATTAATGGATACTTCTCTGAGTTGCCAATTATATCCCTATTTCTTAGGAGATTTTGGACCATTTAAGAAACAGTCTTTATTGCCAGTAAACCTTGACTGGAAAATGCAGTTTAAAACTACAAATAAAATCAGGCT
>NW_007735395.1:68763-85167 GCF_000696425.1 Galeopterus variegatus | reverse complement strand
TCCGAACCCTCGGTGGGAGCGCCGTCGCGCTCCCAAGCGGCGCACTGTAGCAGTGCACCACCGGGCTGGCCCACAATGACGTTTTTCACAGAAAAAAAATCCTAATATTCATATGGAACAGCAAAAGACCCCAAATAGCCAAAGCAATCCCGAGCAAATAAAATAAAGCTGGAGACATTGCACTACCTGACTTCAAATTGTACTACAAAGCTATAGTAACCAAAACAGCATGGTACTGGTATAAAAGCATACACATGGACCAATGAAACAGAATAGGGAACCCAGAAATCAATTCATGTTCTTATATCCAACTGATCTTCGACAAAGGCACCAAGAACATACATTGGGGAAAGGATAGCCTCTTCAATAAATGGTGCTCGGAAAACTGGTGATCCCTGTGTAGAAGAATGAAACTGGATTCTTTCCTGTTGTCATATATCAAAATCAACTCAAATGGATTAAAGACTTAAATATAAGACCTGAAACTATAAAACTCCTAGAAGAAAACATAGGGGAAACACTTCAGGATGTAGGACTGAGCATAGACTTTATGAATAAGACCTCAAAAGCACAGGCAACAAATTAAAAATAAATAAATGGGATTATACCAAACTAAAGAGTTTCTGCACAGCAAAGGAAACAATCAACAGAGTAAAACAAAACAAACAAACAAAAAAACCTTAGAGAATGAGAGAAAATATTTGCAAACTATGCATCTGACAAGGGATTAATATCTTGAATATACACGGAACTCAAACAAATCAATAGTAAAAATGAAATAATACAATTTAAAAATGGACAAAGGAGATGAATAGAAATTTCTTAAAAGAAGACGTATAAATGGCCAACAAGTACATGGAAAAATGCTTGGCATCACTAGTCAGAGAAATGCAAATCAAAAGACTTGCTATTATCAAAAAGATAGAGAATAACAAATGTTGGGGAGGATGCGGAGAAAGAGGAACATTTATACACTGTGGGTGGGAATGTAAATTAGTACAGCAATTATGAACAACGGTTTGGTGGTTTCACAAACAACTACAGATAGAACTACCATACAATCCAGCAGTCCCACTCCAAGGTGTATACCCAAAGGAGTGGAAATCATCTTGTTGAAGGGATACCTGCACTCCCATGTTTAGTGCAGCTCTATTTACAAGAGCCAAGGTATGGAACCAACCCAAATGTCCATCAGTGGATGACTGTTTAAAGAAATTGTGGTGTATATACAAAATGGAATACTACTCAGCCATAAAAAAGAATGAAATTCTACTATTCATTGCAGTGTGCTTAAGCTTAGAGAAATTTATATTAAGTGAAATATGCCAGGGACAGAAAGAGAAATACTGCATGTCCTCAATCATAAGTGGAAGCTAAAAAATAAATGAAAGAAAGAAAGAAGAAAGAGAGAGAGAGAGAGAGAGAGAGAGAGAGAGAGAAAGAAAGAAAGAAAGAAAGAAAGAAAGAAAGAAAGAAAGAAAGAAAGAAAGAAAGAAAGAAAGAAAGAAAGGAAAGAAAGAAAGAAAGAACAATCATAAAAATACGTTGAATGTTGAGAAAGGAAACAGAACTGTTGTTACTAGAATCGAGAAACAGGGTGGAGGTAGGAGGATAGCAAGAAATGAGTTAATGGACACATAACCCATTAAGATAAATAAGTCCTATTGATGAACTGTGGAACTAGGCACCTATAATTATCATTAATTTACTGCATGTTATCAAATGACTACAAGAGAGAAGATCAAATGTCCTCTCAACATAAAGAAATGATTACTTTTTGTAATGATTAATATGCTCATTATCCACACCAGATCATCAGACATTGTACACAGGTATTTTTTTTTTATGTTTTGTTTTTATTGGTTATGAATATTCATGGGTTACAAAGCAAATTATCACCACTCGTGCCTAAGATATGATGCCCAGATCCATACTGGCAGCATGTCCATTACCACAAATTGTAATTATATCCATGTCCCACCCAATCATCCCCTTAATTATTCTCAACCTCCCTCCCCATCCCCCTCTCCCCACTCCACTTTGTATCCCCAGGTATGTTCTCTCCTTCTGCAAGTCCAATGCACCACTGTGCATTGTTCCTTTCTTCTTTATCTCTTAGCTCCCCCTTATGAGAGAGTACATACAGTATTTATCCCTCTGTGCTTTGCTTATTTCACTCAACATAAGTTTCTCCAAGCTCATCCATATTGTTACAAATGGGAGAATTTCATTCTTTATAATGCCAGAGTAGCATTCCATGGTGTGTGTATGTATATATATATACATATATATATCACATTTTCCTTATCCAATCCATTGATGGACATTTAGGTTGGTTCCATATCTTGGCTATTGTGTATACAGGTATTGATATTCAACTCTGTTCTCCACAAATATGTATAATCAATTTTATTTCAATAAAATAAAATAAAACAAAATAAAAATATATGAGATATCACAGATTCAATTCTTGGCTTAAAAGTTGTTAAAGAATCCATGAAAGAAAGGAAGACTGTTGACACAGGTGCTTAGAGAAGCAATCCTGCAATGCTGTGTTAAATCTTATTAGGTCAAAAAAGAAAAGGCTGGCATATATTTTCAGACCTGTTTCCATAGAATTTCAGATAAACTTATATGTATTTTATATTTTGTAAACATGTTACTTTTCTCTCTGAATTTTGACACAAAGAAACACAAAGATCTTGGTTCATTTCAATAGACAAGTACCATTGACTTATACATCTAAGATTAGAAATTGTTGTAAGTCTCAAAATTACTATGAAGAAAACCATTCATGTAGAGGAATCTTAAAGCAAATGTACTTCACAGGGCCTGGTTTTCCAAAGCCTTGAAGTTTAAAATATTGACCTTGTGGAGGACTGGAAATTTGCCTCAGGCTATAAAGTCTCTGGTGTAAGATAAAGAATGCTAACACAGCAAGGTTGCTGGCTCAAGGATAGACTAGTTACTGATTGTTATGTAAAGATACTGAGAANAAAGGAAGATTGTTCGTATAATGTTTCCACCTCAGTTTTCACAATATCTGAAGCTCTAATATAGCATTTCCTGTTGAAAAATGCCAGACAACTCTATGTCTTATTAACAATTTGAGGTTGGCTTGGATCTATTCATTCTATTTCTATTTAAAATGTTGAACTGCAGATTCTTCCCCAATGCTGAAAGATAAGAGGTTTTGATTTTTTTTAAAGAACTATTCAAAATCCACGTGTAAAATGAAATTGAGATTATTCCTAGTTTTGTGATTGTCGCCAAATCATACCCATTCCAATTCCTAATTATTTGAATCTTGGCTCTACCTCTTAGCCATAATTGCCACTGCCCTAGTTCAGAACTGCCTCTCACCTAAGTTCCTGAATAAATAAGTTAACTGGTCTGTCTGTAAACAGCCTCACCCACCTACCATCTATCATCCTCACCTTCAGCAGGTGTAAAAGCCCATTAAGATCCCTCTAGAGGGGTCCTTATCTAAAAAATAAGGGTTATAAGTGGTGCACACACTGCAATTTACCTATGGAAATCATCCGTTTCCCCTTCATCCTTCCTAATAAAACTCTTAATTTCTATTTGATGGTGTATTAGTCAGGGTTCTCCAGAGAGAACCAACAGAATATAGATGATAAATAGATAGGTAAATAGATAGATAGATAGATAAGAGGGGATTTATCTGGGGAATTGGCTCACACAATTATAGAGGTCGAGAAGTCTTGTGATAGGCCATCTACAAGCTGGAGACCCTGAGGTGTTGGTGTTGTGACTTACTCAGTTCAAGTCTGAAAGCCTCAGAGCCAGGGAAGTCAATGATGTCATTCTAGTTAACATAGGCCTTTTGCCTTTTTCCTTTCCCTCTCATTCCTAGCTGGAATGTGTCAACAATGGCAGGAGACGTGGCAACTCCCTTAACACCATCAGGAAGGAAAACACCCACCAAAGTGGAGAAGTAGGGCAATAGAAGAAGCTGGGTCCCTCCCTGTCAGCACATTTGAGATGCCACATTAACCCCACTACACTGCACACCTCTGGCTTTACTTCCCACTTCTTACAGGAGAAAAATAACTCTTATTCATTTAAATAACTGATTCAATCTAACTGATAAAGTGGGTCAGAATAAGAACTCCATAAATTTCCTTCTAGGTCAAATGCTCCATGGTTCCAGGATCCAATGCAAATTCACCTCATCAATAGGATTTGATTTTTAAAAAACTCATGCCAGGTGTGCAGGTTAATTATAGGTGTCAACTTGATTAGATTAAGGAATGCTGAGAAACCTGGTAAAGTGTGTTTTTAGGTGTGTCCATGAGGGTGTTTCCAGAAGAGATTAGCATGGCAGCCTAAGTGGACTGGCTGGGAAAATCCTCCCTCAATATGGGCATGAACCATCCAATCAACTGGGGGCCCAGAGAGGGAAAAAAAAAAAAAAAACAGAGAAAAATGGTGAGTCTATCTCTCCATCCTCTGGAACTGGGATACACTATTCTCTCCTGTCCATGAAATCATAGGTCAAGACTGCAGCTTTTGGATTCCAGGACTTACACCAGGAGAACACCATCGACTTCCCTGGTTTTGAGGCCTTCAGACTTGGACTGAGCATGCTGCTGGTATCCAGTTTGCAGACAGCCTATCATGGGACTTTTCTTCACAATCACAGGAGCTAATTCCCCTAATAAATCCCCTTTCATATATTTATAAGATATCCTATATAGATTCTATCTCTCTAGAGAACCCTGACTAATATACCAGCTATATTATTCTGTTTCTGTTGCTATTACAGAATACCTGAAATATGTAATTTGTAAAGAAACAATATTTATTGCTTACAGTTTTGGAGGCTGGGAAGTCCAATGTCCAGGGAACACATCTGGCGAGAGCCTTTTCTGGTGGTGACTCTACAGCAATGCAGGGTATCACATGGCAAGCATGGCAGGAGTAGAGAGAGAGACTAAGCTCCTCAGTGACTTTCCTTTTAAAGCCATTGGAACCATGCCCAGGACCACCATTAAACCATCAATGTATTAATCCATGCAGTCGGGCATGGTCTTCACAATCTAAACGCCTCTAAAAGGCCCCACCTTTCGTTTACCATGATAGGATTTTCCACAATCTTAACACTAGCACAGTCGGCATTAAGTTTCAACGTAGGCTTTGGGGGAACAAACATATCCAAACTCTATCACCAGGTTATCTTACCTCTAAAACCAAAATGCCCATTTTCTCACTACAGAATACAATATCTATAGGCTATGTCTTGACCAAATGGTTTCCCTAAGTAGAGCTCACTAACACTTGCTCTTTATGTAGACTAAACAATGCAACAGAAATATAGAGAGCATTTATTCCATTTAAAGCTTTATTCTCTGCATTGTAGACTAATAAAGGAAGTAAAATATAGAGTTTAAGAAACTCACAATCTAGTCCAAAAAATAAGAAATAAACATGAACAAAGATTGTAATGAAAAGATCACAATAAGAATAAAGGACATCATAAAACGCCACAGATTGATTTTTTAAAAAAGTATAGACTTAGTATTAAAGAAGCTTAAATTAGGAAGAATCCCTTTAGTTGAATATTAAAAGAAATAATAGACATAAGAAAGGATTTTTTAAATCTACAGGCCTCCATAGTGTGGTGAGTTTTCACTTCAAATTCCTCTCTCTTTCAAACACATAGCAATGATTAAAAAAATAATAATTAAAAAGGAAAGACATGATCAGTTTCCAAATTAAGAGAAAAATATCCACAGAAGAAAGAAACAAAACAGCAAGTCTGAGTAAAGCCACAGGCTGGCTGCTGCTGGTGGCCAGAGGTTGGTTCCTATGGGTTACATGAAAGCAGACATTCTCTATGCCACATGGCCAGCTAGGGCTAGGCTTGAAGCCAGAGTCTGGAATGGTGCTCAGTGCTGGAAAACAAAGAAATAGTACTAAATTCTCCCTAAAGAAAACAGACTTAAACAAGCTATAGGGCCCAAAAAGCAGGAAAGCTCAGACACAGCCTAATGACCAAAAATTAAACAAGCCACCTGCTGGCCCAGGGACTGAATTCACAACATCTTTAATGACTTGGGATGGGAACCTCCAAATTACATTGTAAAACCTGGTCTGAACTGGGGCCCAGAGATCTCCGGGGAGAAAACTGAAAAACCAATAAATAAGGATGGTGAGAACAGAGAAAACAGGGGAAAAAAAATTTAACTTAAAACTTACCATTCAAAATGAGCCTGAAAATCAAAATTCAAAAACCTAATGGGAAAATCTAACACAGATAAAGCGGCCATATAATTTTTAAATGGAGGTGCTATAGACTGAATGTTTGTGTTCCCCTAAAATTCATATGTTAAAATCCTAACCCTGAATGTGATGGTATTTTGAGATGGGGTTTTTGTGAGATGATTATGTCATGAGGGTGGAGCCCTCGTGAATAGAATTGGTGCCCTTACAAAAGAGACCTCAGAGCCCTCTTTCTCTCATGTGGGGTTATAGCAAAAAATTAAATTAAATTAAATAAATAAATAAAATCCACATGTGAACTAGGAAGTGGGCCCTTACTATACACCAAATCTGCCAGCACCTCGGTCTTGGAATTCCCAGCCTCCGGAACTGTGTGAAATAAATCTCTGCTGTGTATAAGCCCCCCAGTCTATGGTATTCTATTATAGCAGCCCAAACAGACTAACACAAAAATTGGTACCAAGAAAGTGAAGGTGCTGCTGGAACAAATAACTAAAAACGTGGAAATGGAATTAAAGCTGGGTAATGGGTAGATGCTAAAAGAGTTTTGAGGTTCACACTAGAAAAATCCTACCTTACCACAGATGATCATGATGAGGGCCCAGAAAAAAAAAAAAGACCGCTATTGAGAAAGCCTCAATCTTCTTAGAGAATAACTAAGTAATCTTGAACAGAATCTTTGTAGAAATATGATCAGTGCAGGTTATTCTGTTGAGGTCTCACATGGAAATAAGAAACGTTATTGGAAACTGGAGGAAATGCAATATTTGCTATGAAGTGGCAAAGAACTTGGCTTCATTGTGTTCTCGTCCTAGTGTTTTGTAAAAGATAGAACTTGAGAGGGATGAGATTGGATATTGGGCTGAGGAAATCTCTGAGCAAAGTATTGGTTCCTCCTGATTGCTTATAGTAAAATGTGAGAAGAGGGAAATGACTTACAGACAGAATTATTAATCAAAAAGGAAGAAGAACTTAAAGGTTTGGAAAATTTTCAGCCCATCTGTATTGTAAAAAGTGAGGACATGTGTTCAGAAGAGAGCACTAAAAGTGTGGCCACATGATGATTTAATAAGGACATTAGTCAGGGGTCTCAACTGAAAGCAGGAGATACTGTTCAAGACAATGATAGAATCCAAATGAGAGGTCTCCAATACCTGTGAGGCCTCGGTGCACACTGCCTCACACCACCCAGCATCACAGGCTTCACTCCCTACATTCCAGTACTGAGCTTCTCAGCTACCCCAGGTGTGGCTCTTGTAGACCCACATAAGACACAGGCCATGAGGATCAACCCTCTGAAAGGTCCAAGCAGCAAACATTGGCAGAAAAGAAAGTGCATGAGCCTGGACGACATGGCTGCCTCCATCTAGATTTCAAAGAACTTCAAAGAACAGGAGGACCATCTCTTGGAGCCATGGGGGTGGGGCCCAGGTAAAGGGTCACCATGAAAGAAAGTCCTCCCAAAGCCATGAGGGCAGGCCAAGCAAGAGCCTTGGGCCTCAACTTCTCCTTGGAAAAGTTGTGAGTGCAGAACCACCACCCCTGTATGTCCAGAAGGCAGGATCTCTACTCCTGTGGATCCAGAAGGTGGGACCTCCACCCCAGTGGGCCTCGAAGACAGAACATCAAGTCAAAGATTATTCTTAAGGCTTAAGGTCTAAAGGAATTTGCCCTGATTTGGACTTATTTAGACTCTATCACTCCCTTCTTTTTTCTTATTTCTCTTTTGGAATAAGAATGTCTGTTCTATGCCTATTCCATCAATGTATTTTGGAAGCATACAAACAACTTGTTCGATTTCACAGTTCACATCTGGGTAGGAATTTGTCTCAGGATGAATCATACCTTGAGTCTCACCCATATCTGATTTAGATGATACTTAGATCGGATGTTAGACTTTGGACTTCTGAGTTGATGTTATAACTAGTTGACATTTTGGGGGCTGTTGGGATAGAATAAATATATTTTATGTATGAGAAGGACATGAATTTGGGGCTGGCAGGAGCAGAATGCTATCTACATGCTGAATGTTTATGTCTCCCCAAAATTAATATGTGGAAACCTAACCCCCAATGTGATCATTTAGAAGAAGATTAGGCAAGAGGGTGGGGCCTTCATGAATTTGACTAGTATCCTTATAATAGAGACCCTAAAGAATTTTCTTGCCTCCTTCTGCCATGTGAGGATACAGCAAAAAGACAGCCATCTATGAACCAGGAAGTGGCCCTCACCAGACATTGAATCTCCTGGCATTTTGAAATTGGACTTTCCAGCTTCCAGAACTATGAGAAATAACTTTCTGTTGTTTATAAGCAACCCAGCCTATGGTGTTTTTGTCATAGCAACCTGAATAGAGAAAGATAGGAAGTAAATATGTTCCAGGTAAAAATAATGTGATACAACAATATAATATAGACTTTAAAATAATTATGCTGAGATGCTTAAAGAGATAAATGTAATAAATTTCATCCAAAAAAAGCAAGAATTATTGGGGTTGGGGAAGATAGACAAAGCAGAAACTGAAATAAATTATAAAGAATAATTCAAAAAGCTTGGAAATAACAACTATAATCAATTTTAGAAATAAACTCAACTGGATAAATGTAAAAATGAAAAGAGTCAGAGAGCAAATAAAAGAACTAGAACACAGTACTGAGGATGTCGCTAAAATACAGTGTAAAGAAACGGTTTTTAGGGCTGTCCAGTGAGTTCAGTTGGTTAGAGCACAGTGATAATACCAAGGTCAAGGGTTTGGATCCCTATACCAGCCAGCTGCCAAAAAAGAAAAGAAAAAGAAAAGAAAGAAAGAAACAGTTTTAAAAATATATATGAAATATCAGTGTAATATTTGATAGTGGTTTATAGATGACTTCCTCAGCCAGACACTGTCGACATTTTGGGCAGGATAATCGACATTTGGGGCAGGATAACGCTTTGTTGTAGGGGGTTGTCCCAGGCTTTGTAGGAAGTTTAGCAGCATCTCTGGCCTCTACACTAGAAGTCAATAGCATCTCCTAATTGTCAGAACCAAAAATGTTTCTAGACTTTGCTAAATATCCCTGAAAGGCAAAATAGCCTCCTACTGAGAACCATGGTTTTAACATACATCTAAACTGAGTCACAGAAAAGACAATTGAAGGAATAGTAGACAGCAAAATAGAACAGGATAATATCTGAGAACTTTTTGGAAACGGGTGCTCAACTCAAAAACGCATTCCAAGTACTCAACAAGATAAAGGAACACTACACATAGACACATTATAGTAAATATTAATGCTAAAAAAAATCTAAAATGCCACTAGAGAGAAAAGACAAATAACCTACACAGGAAAAATAATTGGACTTACAAACAATAGATTTCAAAAACAATGTATTTCAAATATATTTCAATGGTGTAAACGAGATGCGGTAAAGCAACTCTTAACCTAGAATTTTATATCGAACAATCCCTCAAAAGTAAGAGCAAAATACAGGTATTCCCAAACATTCAAAAACTGGAAGAGTTTATGTGCCTAGATCACAACTTAATGAACTTTTAAAAGATACAATAAATTTCACTGAGTATAGCAAATGATAAAAGCTTATTGATTAATTTAATTAAAATTTACTGAAAAAATTAACTCTTTTTGTATTAAATGAACACATCAAAACTAAACTGTAGATGGCAATCATGAAAGGAGAGTTAGGGAGTGGTGTTAACAGAACAGTATGCTATGATACATATCATGTTCAAGAAAAGAAGAAAAACACTAAAAGACTTAAAGCCTTGCTAGAAAAATACGATTTAGGATGTGTTTTTTTAAAAATTAGATTAAAGTATAGCAATACAATCTACAGCCTCTAAATCAGCAAACATAAAAGAAATAATAATTTTTTATCAATTTTTATTTTGCACTAGGACCTGTAAATTATACAAAACAGAGAAAGCTAGTGGCTTTGCTAACTTGGGTATGCAAGCAATTAACCAATAGACTATTCAGGGATTTAACAGTGAGTTCCAGGAGATGAGACAGCCGTGGGGGACTTCATAAGGTCTTCCACATTCTTCATAAGGTCTTCCACATTTGAGACAGCCGTGGGGGACTTCATAAGGTCTTCCACATTTACCAGCTTGTTCCAAGGCTTAATTCATGAGCAGCAAAGACCAGGAGATGTCCAAGCCACCCATGTATTCCTATTTGATGGAGCCCATGCACATGCACAGAGGAGATGCAAGAGGCCTGGGATAAAATAAAACCTGGAGTAGACTGGAAAACGAACTGACTCTGATATGCTCCCTGACCCACACATAGACCCACTAGTGTGTCTTCCAACTTGTTCTTCTTTCTCAAAATTATGTTGTCTCTGTCTTAAATTATATTGTCTCTGTCTATCCTTTGCATTCCCATCTACACTTTAGGATGAGTTTGTTAATTAAGCTACTGAACCTTGGGCTGTTGTTAGTTAAGATTTCAAACTATAAAAACTTCTGTAAAAAGTGGGGTGGGGGTGGAATATTGGGCTAGGCAAAGAGTTAGATACAACACCAAAAGCACAAGTCATTTAAAAAAATTGTTAAATTGGGCTTCATTAAAATTAAATTGTTTTGGGCTGGCCCCGTGGCGCACTTGGGAGAGTGCAGCACTTGGGAGCGGGGCGGCGCTTGCGCCGCGGGTTCGGATCCTATATAGGGATGGCCGGTGCGCTCACTGGCTGAGCACGGTGTGGGCAATACCAAGCCAAGGGTTGCGATCCCCTTACCGGTCACGAAAAAAAAAAAAATTGTTTTGCTTCTAAAGACACAATTAAGTAATTAAAAAGATAAGTCACAGGCTAGTGGAAAATATTCACAAATCTGATTTTTTTTAAAAAACCTTGTATCTAGAATATTTTAAAAAAAAAAACTCTTTCAACTTAATATAAAAAGACAAAGCAATTCAATTTTTTAAATGGCCAAGATGAATAGACATTTTACCAAAGGAAACATATAAATGACTAATAAGCACATGAAAAGATGCTCTACGCTAAACATTAGGGAAATGCATATTAAAACCACAATGAAAATACCACTATGCATCCACTAGAATGACAATATTCAAAAAGACAGACAATGCCAGCCCTCAGTCATTGGTAATGAGAATGTAAAATGGCATAGGCACTTTGGAAAACTGGCAATTTCCTAAAAAAATGAAATAGAAAATTATCATATGATTCAGCAATTCCACTCTTAGAAATACACCTGATAAAATGAAAACATATGTCCACACAAAGACTTACGTGTCAATGTTCATAGAAACATTAGTCATAATAGCTAAAGACTGGAAACAATCCAAATGACCATAAACCAGTGAATGGATAGCAAAATAACATATATCCACACAATGGAATACTATTCAGCGATGAAAAATACCAATACATGGTACAACATGAATGAACCTCAAAACCATTACAGTAAGTGAAAGAAACCAGACTCACAAAATTACATATTGCATGGTTCCATTTCTAGGCAGTGTCAAGAAAAGGCAAATTTTTTGGACACAGAATGCAGATCAGCAGTTGCCTAGAGCAGGGACTGACTGGAAACAGGCTCAGGGGAAATTTGGAGAGCAATGGAAAAGTTCTAAAAGTAGATTGTGGTAATAGTTGTGCAACTTTACAAATTTGCTAAAAATCTTTGAATTATACACTTCAGAATCATGAATTTAATGGTATATAAATTACACCTCAATAACACTATAAAAAATGTTTATGAATAAAGGTAACTAGAAAAAGAAACCACAGACAAATCTGAAGGTGGAAGGAAATAAAGATACATATAGAAATCAATTTTTAAAATCAGGAAAGCAAAACGACACAAGCAAAGGTTGGTTCTTAGGGGAAAAAAATCAAAATGGATAAACCCCTAGCAGAACTGATCAAGTAAAACAGAGAAAACACAAAATTAAACAATACTAGGAATAACAAAATAACAAAGGCACAACAGAAATAGATGAAGACATATAGTCCAGAGAAGACTACAAGCAAAATTATACCAGAGTTATCTTAGTAGAGCAAGCAGATTGATTTGACACTCTAGAAAGAGTAGCGAGAAATAACGCTGCAAACGTAAGTAGGAAGTTGTATACTTTAAGGATATCAAATTAAAGTTATTAGAAGAAGATTTATTTAGGCAAAAGTTAAAATATATCCTCAAATATGATATAGTGTCTTCAGTCTATGGATTTATTTAGGCAAAAGCTAAAATATATCCTCAAATATGATAAATATAGTGTCTTCAGTCTACATACATCCAACCCACAAAACACTATAAACAGAGAGGACTCAATCCTGAAATCCTGGGAAATTTTATGCGGCATTTGCTACATATGAGTTCTGTGGAAGGAAAGTAATAGTCAATTAGCAAAACAACCTGTACTGAGGCGGTATGCATAAATTACATCAGAATCCGTTGCTCATTGTGAAGTGTGACTGCAGGAACTCCAGGCTGCCTATCCAAATGGATCAAGATTTTTCCAAAGAAGCGATTGCTCTGGAAAGAGTACCAAAACTCTAGTTTGTTATGATTACTGATGTTAACATTCATCTATCAAAACCACCACGTGCAAGAAGAAAGTCATATCCTCAGTTCACTCGTTACCATAATTAGTAAGAAACTGAGCGGGCTGAACTGAAAATCCACTCACCCCTGAGAAGCAAATGAGCCTTTCAGCACCTCCACAGTTCACTTCCATCCCAGTTAATCTTGTCTGGTGGAGAGATTACTGATCCAAACTGCATGGCACTTACAGCATATCCCAACTCTTTGCAAATGCTGTAAATTTCATCATTTATAGTTGGAGATGGTTCCATTTATTCTAGTCAGCTAATATTTGTTGAGGGTGTCCTCTGTACAAGCACTTTGGGGTCCCTGTAGGGAAACAAATGACCCGTGAATGAGACACAGTTCCACCTCTTAGGTCTCCGTCTAGTGAGGAAAACCGACACAGAAATAAATGCTCAGAGACACGGTAGATGGCAGCTAATAGAGCTTGGTCATGTCGAGGTGACCTGGGAAGGCTTCTGGGGGTTAGAGGGAGACTGAAATTGAAGAAATGGATCTGTCAGGTTACAGGGCAAAAATGAGAGTATTCAAAGAATAGAAAACCCTGGAACACAGGCTCAGCTGAAAAGAAGTAGAGAAAGTGCAAGAACGACAGTGAGCAGACCTGTAGGGTTAGACTTGGGGTTTACAGGTAAAGAGGGCGAGAACGGGAGGGGAAGGCCTCGGAAGTGGAGAAATTTGAACACCAAGCAGAATATACGACCTTTTATCTGTAAGGCATGGGGAGTCATTCAAAGGCTTCCAAGAGGAAAGGGGAGAGCAATAGGATCAGGTGGTGTTTTAGGCAGATCTCTCTGCTGGCTGGATGAGCGGGAAGATGGGGCAGGGGAGGAGGGCTTCGGCAGTAATGCAAGCAAAAGGCAGCACAAGCCAGAGTGCTAAGGCAGCAGAGACAGACACAGAACGATAGGGGAGATGTACTTCAGAGACAGGAACCCCTCATTCCAAGTCCAGCTAAGAGCCATTTGTCAGTTTAGATCACAATCATAACTTGACATGGTCTTTCTTCCTTCTAGGACATAAATAAAGCAACACCATCAAGTTTTCTTTCTCTTGTGTAGAGAATTCTCCCAACCCAGATGTGCACATTATCCCCAAGTTAGGAGGCATCACTTGCTTTGAACAAACCCCACACGGTACAATTGAATACAGATATTTTACATGAAAGTCCTTGACTACACAATTCAAGCATAAGACTAGAAACCCATTCTCCAAAGTTCAAAAATTGAGTTTGAACATAAGCTGCTAGGTTTCTAAAGGCAGAAAGCGGCAGGCATAAAATCTCAAAGCTCACATTTCTGATAAATTCAAAAAAGCTAATGAGTGATGAATCTCTTACCTCTGTGTCCTCGGGTCAGCTTTCTATCTTCCTAGTGTGCAGAAAGCGCTTGGGGAGCTCCCAACTTTGTCGTAAATGTGCTCATGGCAGGGCACATTAATGCAGCTTAATTATAATTCAAACTTGCCAGTGCAAAATTTGTTTAAAGATCTTTATCAAAGAATTTCACAGCACATTGAGGATCTTAGGAGCACTTCCCAATATTGGGTATTTTACAATTCTTTCTGTGGATCACTCTCACAGTGACCTGGTAGAAAAGTATCCATAACTGTATTCCCATTTTACAAACTAGAACAAGTCTCCACTATAAGGCAGATCAGCAGAACTCTGCTCGGAATTTTGAGAGTAATGATCCCTCTTCAACAAACACAAAATTTATGTCTATATATTGTTATGGACCGCCCTGTGTCTCCCCAAAATTCATATGTTGAAGTCCTAACCCCCTGTATCTCAGAATGTGACTGTATTTGAAGATAGGGTCTTTAAATATGTAATTAAGTTAAAATGAGATTATTATGGTGGGCCCTAATCCAATATGACTGGTGTCCTTATAAGAAGAATTTGGACACAAGTGGAGAGAAAAGACCACATGAGCACACAGGGAAAAGATGAGCATATATAAGATAAAAAGACAGGCCTCAGAAGAAACCAGCCCTGCTGACACCTTGATCTTGATCTTGGACCTCTAGCCTCCAGAACTATGGCAGCCCTAGCAAACTTTCATACACACACACACATAATAAAAATTACACTATATATTATATTATCATAATATATTATATATTATTTTAGTTATATATAATATATATTAGCAAACTAATGATTTATATAGTATATATTAGTAAACTGATATATTCAAAGGTACTTTAGACAGTTCATGGAAAGATTCGTATTATCTTTTAATTCTATTTTTCCATGAAATTTTGAAGAACCCTTGTATATGATTTTACAGTATATATCAATAGACCATACAAATAGAGTTTGGTGAAATGAAAAAAAAAAAAGAGCAATAATAAGTGGTTTAATTATTCGCCTGTTCTGTTTAGAAAGAGCATTGAATTAATTGGAAGACCTTGGTTCTGTCACCAACCAGCCATATGATCCTAGGAAAATCACTTAATCTTCCATTTTCATGACTAAGAAACTGTTAAACCAGATGAATAATATTCAAGCTATGCTGAGCAGAATCCTAGGGTTTCAGAAGGTGCCCCGGGAACTGCCCGTAACAGCAAGAGCAGTTGCACCTCTCCCTCTTTATTCTTTGGGGTTTTGCATAAAAACATAAGAATTCATCTTTAAAGAAAGAGCTCGAAGAAAAACACCACTAGAAGATCTCAAAAGCTGCTCTGGCCCTTATGTTCTGTGTAATTCTGCTAACCAGCAGAAGCACCTCCAACTTGTTAGTTCTGTGCTTTTATAATATCCAAGCATTCATAGCAAAAGTGCAAGTTAGTCAACGAACTAACCTTAGGAATATTTATCATAATGGTACACAGAGTTTCTCAGCCTCATCAGTATTGAAATTCTGGCCTAGATAATTATTTGGCATGGGAAGCTGTCCTTTGTATTATAGGACATTCAGCAGCAATCCTGCCTCTGCTTACTAGATGTCAGTAGTACCCCCACCATCTCATTCATGACACCTGAACAACCCCCCCAAACATGTCTCCCCGAGTATGCCTGCCATTTTTCCCTGCCTCCAATCTGGTCCTTTAATCTATTCTCCTTTTTGGAGATGTGCCTTTCCAAAGGCAATTGGATCTCTTTGCTGTGTAAAACCTTTCCATGACTCTTGATCCCATTTGGAGGAACCATTACTAGTTCCTTTCATTACACAGAAGCCCTTTTGTGACAGGGCCTTGGCTAAATTTCCAACCTTAAATTTTACCGCTCCTCAAGACAGACTTTCCTTTACTAATACCCTTCATATAACATTCTGGAAGTTCCCCTGAATGTGTCATATTCTCTCATACCTCTCTGTGCCTTGCTGATGTTATTTCCTCTACCTAGAGGGTGTTCCTCCTGCTAATACCCATTCATTCTTCAAGGATGAGTTTAAACATTCTTTTCTCAAAAAACAAATCTCACCCCACCCCACCAAGGCTGAGTCAGATGCCTATCTTTACAAATCCCTTGCGCTTATGCTCCTGCAGTGGACTGCAGCTCTCATCGTAAAGGTCTGTAATGGCTAGTTGACTTGTCTGTTTCCCATCTAAACTGTGAGTGTCCCTAGTGCGAA
>NW_007735395.1:65122-67526 GCF_000696425.1 Galeopterus variegatus | reverse complement strand
AAATCCCATGAACACTTTAATTTTCTGCCAAAGTCAGAAAACACACCAATGAGCTGGGATACCACAGGATAAAGAATGTGTTCATCTCTAGAATCAGTATAACATCTGCATCATGTTAAAACTTGTATCATGCTTTTGTAGTGATAGGCTAAACTAAACTGTTGCAACTGAGATTAATTGACCATTTTTCTTTAACAAAGTGCTCTAAGTACTACTGAAGCCCATGCAAAAACAACCAAACAAACAAAAAAACCACATGGTTGGAGTTCCACAAGGAAATTCTTACTGCAGAAGGGCAGAATTGTAATCAGGTTCTGAACTGGAATGAACTTCATAGTAATGTTCTATACAATTTCTAAATAGTAAAAGGGTCATTTTATAGGTTAATAATAATAATCACTGNTGCACCTCCATATCCCCAGCAAACTGCATGATGCCTAGCACATGCCAGTTGCTCAATAGTTGACTAGTGATACGATGAGAATAGATGAATCACAGATTACCTGGCTGACTCCAGCCTAACTATTCTACTCTTAACTGGGTTGCTTTGTAACCTTTTTTTCCTAGGTTGTTTCAAGTTGATTAATTTATTCTGTTTTCTTGGGAACCATAGTTAGTTAGGCTGATGCTTTTTAGAGACATTCTTTTCCCTGTAAGTACCAAGTAAATGCTCCATGGGTCCAGATCATGCTTGCTTTTGCCACCAGTGTCCCCTAGAACCTAGCAGAGTGCCTGGCACATAATAGGTCCTCAACAAATATTTATTGAATGAATGCATAAATAACTAAATGGGCCCCACCCTCCGTTGCCTCATTTTACTCTTTAGGAAGTTCTTAGGCTTCATAAGTATCCTGTGAAAAGAAGCAGGTAAAACTTAAAACAGAATTATTCTTACATGTGGTTCAAAAAAAGCATCAATGGCAAAGCCAAAAATAAGAGCCATTTATTCACTTCACGCACATGGAAAAAGAAAAAAAAAGCCACTTTAGAAATAAATCCCATGAACACTTTAATTTTCTGCCAAAGTCAGAANGTTCTATACAATTTCTAAATAGTAAAAGGGTCATTTTATAGGTTAATAATAATAATCACTGCTTTTTTTTTAACCCTGGGAATTTTCCAAATGGCCATGAATGAACCCAAAGCATTTTTCCACTATCATTAAATTGATTGATGTAGGTCATGCAGCAATAGGTCAATGCTGAATTAATTCTGAAAGTTCACTTTTTTGCTGTGGAGTAAGGGAGCTATGCAATCACTGCTCACCTTGTGTTGAAGAAAGGCAACAAAAGCAATGGGGTTTCCTATGATCTAAGTTCACCAATAATTAGGCTGAGAAGACTATACCTATTAGGGTCAGGTCAATGAGCACTAGAGTTCTCATAGGCAAAGGTCTGCTTTTAGGATACACTCATGTTCAAAAGACACAGTGAATGTGGATTTCCGGCTCTGACAGATTGCCTCCCAGCATAGAAAGGAAGGAGAAAAATGGGATTGCACCAAATTTACCTCCAAAAGGCATTTCTTTAAGGCAAAAAAGTGAGTGGCAAAATAAACCATTCCAGTTTAAGCAGCAACTTCAACAATGAAATAACCGCTCACGCACAGGGGGCTCACAATTATTTTTTTCTACATATAACAGGCAAATATCAAAATATTCCTGATAAACGATATTTTGAAAAATTGGCAAAAGTCCCTGACTCATTTCAGCTCCATTTTTAAAATATATTTTCTTATAATGGCGAATAGAAGAATCTCAGGAATAAACCAAAAGGATAAATTTGAATAGAGAGATCAGAATATACAAAATAGTTGCTCTTGGGAAACAGTCAGTGCCAAAGGGCTGTTGAAAACAAGTATTCTCAGCAACTTTTCATTCCATGTTGCTCATCTAAAATGTACTGGAAATTTATTACGAACAAAAAATTCTGTTTTTCTCATAATTGCACCATCTTACAGTACCAAGCCCAGGGCCTTGCATGTGGTAACTGCAAACAAAACTATTTCATCAAATTTTACTTCTGTTCATCACCATGAAAGAGAAGCTCCTGCAGGTAAGGGTTCCTTTGATGGAAGATAATAGAAATTTGACACAAAGTGCCTACGACAATAAAGACTTTTGGCTAATTGTTACATAAAAGAGAAGTTCAGAAGGGAGGAGGTTTCCAGGAGGACTCAGCTGCCTGACAATAACCTCGAGTACCTGGTTGCTTTATATCTCTCCCTTTTTCCACCCTCAGTATTGCTTTATCTTTAACTGATGGTAGATCATGGCATCATATCCAGGCACAACAGTACAGAGAAAGAAAAAAAAGAAAGAGCAACTCTCCCATAGCTCTTTCTTAAGGGAAAGAAAACCTTTCTCAGTCATCCCCCAACAAGCTTACCTTCAGGTGTCATTTTC
>NW_007735395.1:61976-64384 GCF_000696425.1 Galeopterus variegatus | reverse complement strand
TAAGGGAAAGAAAACCTTTCTCAGTCATCCCCCAACAAGCTTACCTTCAGGTGTCATTTTCTGTACTGGTTCACAGGCCCTAGAAAAATAAATCTGATTATCTTGGATTACTTTTCTGAGGCTGCCTTGATTGATGAGGACCAACCACAATGACCAGTACTGGTAAAACATTGCTTCCCATCCGGCATCTCAGTTCAGAGAGTCTTAAACCCTAGGACAGGACAGATCCACAGATGAAAGGAGTTGGGTCCCTGAATCACCAGGTAGTGCAATGTCCTGCTGGCCATGAACACCTACCATGGACCATTATGTGAGTGAGAAACTTTTAGTGTGTTAAGCTACTGAATCTTGGGTTGTTAATTGCAGTGGCTAATGCTAGGGTATTTATGAGAGATTTTTGAGGCAACACAAGTTTATTAAGAATAACTGAACTCATATTCAGGAATCCATGCAACATAAAATGTACTCTATGTCAACTATAGTTGATGTACCCCAAAGAATTTCCAGTGGGTATTGACACGTCTCCAGCTCTCCTCAGGAAAGAGCCTGGGAAATCTCTCCAGGGTGGCCAAGGATTGTTTCCATGTCTCATGATCTCTCTGTAATATCTACTTCCTGATACGAGGACCCTGTCACTCAGTCTTGGCCTTTGCATGTGTCCACACTCCATGTGTGTTTGATTGCTACATTTTGTGTATGCATTTCCACAGATGTCCCTGTTCTCTTCTAATTCCAACCAGGAGCCTATATTGCTGTAGCAATTTCTGTAACAGGAGAATATAATGTCAATGTGTCTCTGTTCCCTGTGTCTAATCAGATTCTGCCATGTGGTGATTGGTAGGGGACAGAGAGGGGAGCAGAGCTGGTGGGGGCCAGGACATGGGAAGGTTAACATCATTCTATAGAGAAGACTTGCTTCCTGATTAAAACTGGAAATTAAAACTGGTCCTCCAATATTTGCAGCACTGACCCATTTAACACTATAAAGTATCCCTCCTGGAGTAGTCATTTCAGTTGGTTTTTTATTCACCCCTTGCCCAGCATTGCCTAGTTTATGATTGCATTTTCAAAATGAATCTTTTTTATATACTCCAGGATATATGTAGATTAAAACGGAGGAAGGCCAAAACGTGGAGTTGAGTGATTCATTTTGGAGAACATGCTTTTTGAACATCGAATTAAAATACTCAAGGACATTTCCCTCACTTTTAGCGAGACTATATTCCAAAAAGAATAGGCACAAGAACTGTTTTAACCTTTCAGAAGCATTGGGGTGAATGAAAATTCTTCAAAGCAAAGCGCGTATCTGATTTCCTCCTTTATTCTATTCATGTAGCAAAACTGAGGGTTGAAGGGGAGTAGAGGAGAGAAGGGATTGAATGCACGAATTTTTATCCAATTGGTTGAGAAAGGTTTTGTAATGTAAGTGGAGTTTTAGGAGTTTAGGTAATGACATAAGAGAAAAAATTGAGCATACCAAGGTTGAAGGCGGTAACTCGAGAATAAGATGTCCTGACCCAGGCAAAGCTCAGAGATGAAACAGAATGAATAAATCAAAAAGTCAATTTTATTTTCTCTCATCCATTCAATCAGAAGCTTGGATTCAGAGCTAGACACAGACACCTTTTTTTCTGAGTCTACAAAATCTGTCTTGTGCCAAAATCCTGATTCTTACCACAATTTGCTACAAACTGTTTACCTCTTTAGCAAC
The DNA here is from genome assembly GCF_000696425.1 of Galeopterus variegatus. NCBI lineage: Eukaryota > Metazoa > Chordata > Mammalia > Dermoptera > Cynocephalidae > Galeopterus > Galeopterus variegatus. The sequence continues at coordinate 62,673 of NW_007735395.1, read as the reverse complement.
AAAATATAGCAACAAGATATATTAACAAGGAATAGATTTTCTACTAAACTGTCTTTCAGCTAGCTCATATTTCTTTTCTAAGGTTAAATTAGAAGATGATAGTTATAATAATTTCTGAAAATTTCAAGGACAAGGGGGATTTGGGGGAGGGAGGGGAGAGAGAGAATTAATTTGTAGCAAAAATATAAGTTCACCAGAAGAACAAAGCTTATTATCTAAAACAATTCGCCCCCCCCCAGGGAAGTTCCCCTAATTTGCCTTAATCATCCCACTTAAGAGACTTAATGAGCATGTCATCGTGGGATGCCAGAAGGGACCCTACAAGGTGTCTATCTTAACTACCTTATTTGACAGATAAGGAACCAAAGGTACGAGACAACCAGTGACTTTCTCAAGATTAAATCAGGGATTCCCCAGCGCCGGAGCAAGAGTTGAGACTCGGGGTCTTCCTGCTGCAATAAACTTTGCACTCGGGGCCGGCCCGGTGGTGCACTGGATAGTGCGCCGCTTGGGAAGCGCGGTGGCGCTCCCGCCCGAGGGTTCGGATCCCACATACAGACCGGTTCCCGCTCACTGGCTGAGCGAGGCACGGGAGCGACACCGAGGGTTGCGATCCCGTTGCCAGTCCCCAGTCCAGTGTGGGGGCGACACTGAGGGTTGCGATCCGTTGCCGGACACGGAAAAAAGACAAAAGACA
>NW_007735395.1:59911-61222 GCF_000696425.1 Galeopterus variegatus | reverse complement strand
CAAAAAAAAAAAAAAAAAAAACACTTTGCACTCATGGAAAAATGTTTCTCGGTCAGAGAAAATACCCAGTTGTCATCTCTAGGACATTTTTAAAGGAGTGGATTTTAAGTGAGGGAAAGAAGCAAGGTCATAGGTGTTTGAACAAGTTGTTTAAAAGATGTTTGTTTTTTCTGGGTAAAGTCTTGCCCTTGGCCCACTTGCTGGGAGTTTAATCAGTAGATCTACCTTTGAAAACACAGTTCAGTTCTCTTAAGCAAAATAAATGCAAATGCACACCAAGGTTCATTTTTATCTTATGGACTAAAACATATTCTCTTCTTTCACAAGAATGTGTGAAGAGTTTGCTCCACGTCCTTCAGAAACCATGGGGGTATAGTAAATGGGACTCATTCACTAATTCCATTATATTTCTAATTCTATGAGCAACTTTATAGGCACAAAACCTGAGACTCATGTCATAAAATTTTGCCTTTACTTTTCTACTTCTACATAATTATTAAACATGTAGCCTCACAACATGAACATTTGTAATGATGAATGGAAAGGGGAAAAAATGTGGTTAGAAATTTTGCAAAACTCCTAGGGAAGAAAAAAAAGAAAAAGAAAAAGGTTTATTTTAATAGCTTTTGCATACTGGAATTGCTGCATCTTCTGAGCAAATATTTATGGAAACATGAAGACTTTTTCAAACTTCCTCTTCCTCTTTAACATTCTCTTCCAATGTTTTTATAATCAGTTAAAGCATTACATTCATTTTTCCACCCCGGCTCTTATTTTAAAACCATCTGAATTTACAAAAAGTAAAATCAGATTAATATTGTTGAATTTTTATATTGGTGAGTTAAAACAAAATAACCACTGTTTCCATAAAAACTGCAAAATGCAGGCATTTTCAAGATTTTAATTATGGAAATATTTTAAAATAGGGCAAAGAAAATCTGGACAAACCACACCATTATTTAGATTGCTTTAGCAGTTACTGTAAGCACATGAAAAAAAATCTATAATAAGACCACAGGCTGACAAATATAAGATTTACAGAAGATAATATTAAGAGCAGCATGAATCTGCCATCTCTTTCTAATCTGGATTAATAATAGACCAGTGATTATATGGAAACTTCAGGGTTTTATTTGTTTAAAACATTACAATTCCTTCCCAATTTTTGTCAAAATGATAATGCCTTCTCCCTGTATTTACTTCTCTGCTCTACTGATCGCCTTTTTCTCTGCATCCATCAAAAGAATATTATTATTAAAAAGGGTAAAAGAAATTAATAGAAATTGAGAATGAGAGAAATAGGGAAAGGAG
>NW_007735395.1:56928-58070 GCF_000696425.1 Galeopterus variegatus | reverse complement strand
GGGAGAGCCAGGGCAGCGTCCTGAGAGCCAAGTGCAGGCTGTGTTTGCACCCAGAGGGCGACTGACTGAACCAATGCCCAGTGAACCAGGCAAGACGACGATTGACGAGTGGCCTCATGGAGGCCTGGATGACTTTAATGACTAGTTCAGTAAGTCAGCAGGGGCAGACACCTGGCTGGAAAGTATTCAAGAGAGAAACAAAGCGAGACTTGGGAGAGACACAGACAACTCTTCCAAGGAGAATGCCGCATAAATGCCCCCTAGCTCCCCTTGGTTACATTAGAGAATACTTTCTCCCCATCAGTTATTTCAGATGTATCTCCCACAGACAGCGTCTTCGAGTTTACCTGACACTTTAAACAGCTCTTTCCCAATTACAGTGAAAAAGAGTATTTTTAAAAACCCTTCTATTGTTTNCAATATTATTAAGAAGATTAGTAATCAAGCAAATGAACATCAAAAATTTTGACTTTTCTTGCCAACCACTTAACTTATTCCTTCCCTTCATAAAGAACAGAAATTTTATACAAAATAATTAATCAGCTTGGCCTTTGGGGGCATTGTTCCTTGAAGGGTACTTTGGTACCAACTGTACATAAAATATTGTTTGCAGTCAGAAGACTAGAAACCCTATCTCAGGATCCTTCTGTTTCTCTAGATTTCATGTTCTTCATGTTTAATTTTTAAATGGACCCAATTTATTGAGTACTCACACCCAACCTTTCCTTCTTCTCTATGGGGATTATTTCTAGCCTTCTTTTTTTATTATCTATACCCGCAGTTCTCAGAGTAGTCTTTCCTCCCAGGAGACATTTGGCAATGTCTGGAGACGCTTTCGTTTGTCACAAATGTGGGAGAGGGTGCTGCTGGCATCTAGTGGGTAGAGGCCAGGGATGCTGTCAAACATCCTAGAATATACAACACAGCCCCACAACAGAGAATCAGCTGATGTAAAAATGTCAGTAGTGCCGATGTTGAGAACCCCTAATCTATACGGTATTGTTCATCCAGCTTTTGAGATCAGTAAATGTGATGGGCAGCCCTATCTCAGCTTTCCCAGCAGCAACTCAAATGCACACCAAATCTAGATGGAATTTAAAATCATGAGACTGGAGGAGCTCTCCCAGGAAATGAGTACAGAT
>NW_007735395.1:51790-55633 GCF_000696425.1 Galeopterus variegatus | reverse complement strand
GAATGGTCAAGTATTGTTTTTAATTTAATTCCAGACCACAAATCTTTTAATAAGTATATCTCATTTTAGAGTCTTATAACTGTTTGACTTGATCTTATGTATATCATCTTGCTTTATACTTAACTTTTATGATATTTCTGTAAGTTTGTGTGTGTGTGTGTGTGTGTGTGTTTAGAGACTATATAGTTTGCTGTTCTTCTACAGTGATTCAGAAGGTAAACATTCTGCTTGTAATTCTCATCATGGCAGCCAAGACTTCCAAAATAATTATTAAACATGCATTTAATTATCAACAGCAACAACAGAGCAATAATTTTTTGTTACAGAAGATAAGAAACTGGGAACTTTTGCCTCACTCGTAATTCTCATCATGGCAGCCAAGACTTCCAAAATAATTATTAAACATGCATTTAATTATCAACACCAACAACAGAGCAATAATTTTTTGTTACAGAAGATAAGAAACTGGGAACTTTTGCCTCACTCTATCATCCATCACAATCTCAGTAAATTTCATTTGGGTATATAAATGCCATATTTTATGCAAGGTAGGTTGTGTCTTTAAAATATCTTTGTATATAAAACTTCTACTAGGAACTAACTATAACAGCACACATTCAGTCCCTTCCAAATAAAGTTTTTAATTTTTTTTATTTCTCATTGCTCTAAAAAAAAATGTTTTCGACTAGTTTACCTAAGGAAAGTAGTCGGATATTTCCTGGTCCTGCATTTTTTAATTAAAAATTTTATGGAGATAACTGTAGAATCACATGTACTTGGAAGAAATACTACAGAGTAATTCTGTTTACCTTTTACCCAGTTTCCTCCAGTGGTAACGTTCTGCAAAAATTATACTACAATATCACAACCAGGATATTTATATTGATCCAATCCACCCTTCTTATTCAGATTTCCTCGATTTTATTTCTACCCCATGTGCATGTATATGTGGACACGTGTACATTCATGCATGCACCACCACAATCAAAATACTGAAAAACCCCAATCATGGCAAAGATCTCTGGTGTTGCTCTTTTACAGTCACTTCCATCTCCCTCCCATACATTATGTGATGGTTAACTTTATGTGTTAACTTGACTGGATCACAGGATGCCCAGATATCTGGTTAAACATTATCTCTGGATGTGTCTGTAAGGATGTTTCCAGAAGATATTAGCATCTGAATCAGTATACTAAGTAAAGCTGATATTGCTCTTCCAATCTGGGTGGACATCATCCAGTCCATTTAGGGCCTGAACAGAACAAAAATGTGGAAGAAGAGAGAATTCTCTTGCTCTCCACCTGACTGCTTGAGCTGGGACATTAATCTTCTCCTGCCCTTGGTGCTCTTAGTTCTCAGCCTTCCGACCTGGTCTGGAATCTATGCCATCAGGCTCTCAGACCTTCAGACAATACCACCAGCTTTCCTGGGTCTCCAGCTTGCAGAGCTGATTGTGGGACTTCTCAGCCCCCATAATCAAGTGAGCCAATACCTTATAAAAAATCAATTTCTTTCTCTCTCTCTCTCCCCCTCTCTGTTTCTGTCTCTGTCTATGTCTCTCTCTCTTTCTCTGTCTCTGTCTATCTCTCCACCTCTCATCTCTCCTTCTACATATATACATATACATACATATTCTACATAAATATATATTGTGTTTCTTTGGAGAACCCTAACTAATACACCCTGCCCCTAACCACTAATCTCTCCATTTTTAAAATTTCCACATTTCAAAAATGTCTTATAAGTGGAATTTTATAACCTTTAGGGATTGGCTTTTATCAAGCAGCATAATTCCCTGAAGATGCATCCAAGTTACTGGGTGTGTAAATAATTTTTTCCTTTTTTATTGTTGAATAATATTCCACAATATGGATATACCACAGTTTGTTTAACCATTCACTTATTGAAAGAAATCAGGGCTTTTTCTAGTTTGTGGCTATTGCAAATAAAGCTGATATGAACTTTGACATACAGGTTTTTGTGTGAACATAAGCTTTCATTTCTCTGATAAAGATGCCAAAGAGAGCAATTGCTAGGTCATAGGAAATTACATCTTTAATTTTTTAAAGAAACTGCCAAGCTGTTTTCCAGAGTGACTGCACCATTTTACATTCCCACTAACAATGTATGAGTAATCCAGGTTTTCCACATCCTTGTCAACATTTAGAATTGTCACTTTTTTATTTCAACCATTCTCATAAATGGCTAATGATGTTGACATCTTTTCATGGGCTTATTTTCGAGCTGTATATTGACCTTGATGAAATGCATTTTGCCCATTTTCTAATTGGACCATTTGGAGAAAGTTTTTTACTAGTGAGCTTTTAAAGTCCTTTATATATTCTAGACACTAATCCTTTGTCAGACATTGGTTTGCAAATGTTTTCTACCAGTCTGTAATTTATCTTTTTATTTTTTTCTCAAGGGCTTTTACAGAATAAACATTTTTAATTTTGATGTGGTACACTTTATCATTTTTTCCTTTATGAATTGTGTTTTTGGTGTTATATCTATAAGCTCTTTGCCTAGCCCAAGGGTGGGGGGAGGGGGAGGAAAGAGGGAGGAGGTGGCAGAATGGGAGGATAGGGAGAAATTGGTAAAGGGCCACAAAAAATGTTTACACTGTATGATGATAAAACATAAAAAATACAAATTAAAAAAAAATGTTTTTTAAGTTACTAGGAAGCTCCATGCACAGGTTCACTCAGGGACCCAGACCCCTTTAGTGTTCAGACCCACCATTTCCTCGGGCACCGCCCTCCTCCTAGTGGGCCAAGCTGACATCCAACACCACACCCACAGCCCAATCTGACGGAAGGAACAAGAGCACCCAACCCAAGCAGCCTTGTCTTTAAGGGGATGACTTGAGATGGCACCCATCACTTCTGATCCCATCCACTAGTCTGCACCTGCTCACATGGCCACACCCAAGTACGAGCAAAGCTGTGAAGTGTGGTCGTCAGCTGGGGGGCCATGTGCCCAGCCAAATCCAAAGGTTTCTATTACCAAAAGAAAGAAGCAGAGAGTAAGTACCAGAGGACAATTCGTCTCTGCCCCACCGTGTATCCACATTTCCCTTCAAAGTTCACTATAGAGGGTTACTTTCTCTCCTTGTATTCAGTGTTTTAAAGGAGTATCTGTGATTATCCTCGTGACTTTCTTTCCTAAATGCATATGAGATATTTTTTCCTTTGTCTTTAATGTTTAAAATATTCAGTAGGATATCTAGGAGTGGGTCTTTTCATTATTTACCTAGATCATTTTAGTGACTTTCTTTCCTAAATGCATATGAGATATTTTTTCCTTTGTCTTTAATATTTAAAATATTCAGTAGGATATCTAGGAGTGGGTCTTTTCATTATTTACCTAGATCATTTTAAACATCTTCATTTGGGTCTCTTTCTTTGGGTCAAGAATAACTCCTTCAATGTTTTCTTATTCATGTTAAACTTGTTCTGTTTTATCAGTAAGGCTATGATCCTTACATTGACCTTGATAAATGCTCTTAATAACTATTATTTTCTCTCTTATATTTTCATCACTTTACCTTTTGCCTTTTATTCTCCAAAACTTTGTTTGCTTTTTTTCACTAGTTTGATCTTCTTCAGTTAGCAATCTGTTCGCTGCCTCTATTGAATTTTTTGTTTCCTGTAATAACTCTTTTTCAGAGAAATAAACCACTTTAAAAATCAATTTTTAAAAAACTGTAACTGTTTTCTTTTTTATGTTATCCCATTCATAGGGAGATGCCAGTCATTGAGTTTTACTCAATAGAAGTCAAGCTTGGGGGCCGGCCCGGTGGCGCACTGGATAGTGCGCCGCTTGGGAAGTGCGGCGGCGCT
>NW_007735395.1:50850-51771 GCF_000696425.1 Galeopterus variegatus | reverse complement strand
TGGACCCTGGATGAGGACACTTTTACCTTTAAGTGGCAGACATTATTAGTAAACTACAGCAGGCATTCCTCCTACTTCACAGCTATGCCATAGTTCTCTCAGGAGTAGTGTCATTATTTTGTTGGGTTTTTGTTTGGTTTTGTTTTTTTCATTCTAAGCCCGTTGGCAGATTATTTAGCAGAAATTGCCTTTGGTTTCTGGTATATGTGCATATCAGAGAGATTGAGAGAGAAAGAGAGAGAGAGGGAGGGAGGGATAGAAGGAGAAAGAGGAGATTGGTTATTTTTAAAGGTATTTATAAGTGGAGGAGTTATGTCTGTGTCTCTAGGCTGACAATTTACTCTGCTATTTAAAATGTTCAAGTGCCCAGAAACTGGAGTACATCAATGGTCACCTGCAGTCAAGTCAGGNGGGGGCGACACTGAGGGTTGCGATCCGTTGCTGGACACGGAAAAAGACAAAAAAAAAAGAAGTCAAGCTTGGTTGTGCCCCAAATTGACAAAGCATCCTCTAGTCCAAAGTAGAAAAAGAAAGAAAGAAATTAAGTCTCTTATCTCTCTTTTATCTTAGCTATGGTTTGGAAGGTAGATGCTCTGCTGTTAATTCCAGCAGAACAGCCACCTTGCAGAGCGTGGCACAGCACACGCACTGTTGAAGCCTTGTCTCTGCATGACATAGATGCATCCCCAAAAGTAGGTCTCCCCATGTCCTTGTCTCTGTTTTATGTGGCAGCCATATCAGGACCAAGCAAGAAGGACTTAAAAACAGTCAGGATCCTAAGGCTACTGGTTCACAGAGTTCAGGAAAAGCCAAAGAATTGCACATCCTAACGTCCTATCAATCCATTTACATTTGTGACCTGGACCCTGGATGAGGACACTTTTACCTTTAAGTGGCAGACATTATTAGTAAACTACAGCA
>NW_007735395.1:46302-50037 GCF_000696425.1 Galeopterus variegatus | reverse complement strand
TTAAAATGTTCAAGTGCCCAGAAACTGGAGTACATCAATGGTCACCTGCAGTCAAGTCAGGCATTGATCTGTTTCAATCGTACCCACTTCCTCATGGCATCCCTCTCCCAGATTTTGGAGTTCATGGTCCCAGTGCTGACTCTGAAGCAAGCTTATCCACTCATCCAGTGTGACTCACCCATCAGCCACCACAGTTCCTCGGGCTCTGGACTCGAGGCCTAAGGTGGGCCCCAGGCACTCACTTGGACCCAGAATGCAATGAAGTGCCTTGTCTGGCTCTTTGTTTAACAGATGTGGTGTGGTTTCCCCCCTAATGTTAAAACCAGGTTCAAAAATGGTCCAAAATCAGCAATTTGCTGTCATTAGATATTTCCCTTACTCCACAGAAAGAATTCACACACCAGACCTATACGGTCATGAATCCAGAAACATCTCACATTCAACCTAGACAGCTGGTTGCTGTTCACAAGGGCCATTCAGCACCTTCAGGTCACTCAGGAATTTCTTTAGTTATTCAGGAATTGAACTGCTTTGAGACCTGTGGGTCCCTGTTATAGTACAGAGCCAAGTATTATGTTACGAGTGCAAAAATTAATCATAGCAATTAGGCAGGGAAGGAAGGTGTCAGGTTCAGAGTTCCTGGAACAGAGTTAGGTTACCATACGTGGATTATACAGAATATTGTTATAGTCAACCCAGTGAAGGCCAGACTGGGGCCTTGGATTCCTACATTTTAATTTCCTCGGTAGTTTTTAAGTCTCGAACTTCTATTCTCTAAACAATAACAAAAATACTGTTTCAATCTGCATTTGGGTCACCCAAATCCTCTCTAGGTTGCATTTCTTAATGAAGATAATCTCACAGGGGTCATTTTTAATCACACAAAATTTACACGGAGCTCAAAATATGCCAGTCCAAAATGTTTTTAATCCGCTTATAATGTGGACAATGCTTTTACCTAAGCACATCCTCTTCTTTTACTTCTAGAAAGGCACAAGCTGTGTGACCAGGTGCTAAACTATTCAGGAAGTGCAACAGAAGTTCAGTGTAAGAAGGGCTCCCAGGGGCATGGTAGTGGGAAAGCTTTATGAAGAATTCATGCCTAGAGTGAGACTCTGAAAGATAAGTGGGCTATGAGAGGTGGTGCAGAAGTTATTGTGGTTGAAGAAACAGCCTATATGAAGGCACAGGAATCAAGTAATCATCTATTACATAAAACAGATGCAAGGCACTGCCAGACTTTGTGGGATAAACAAAGAGAATAAAATCTGTCCTTAAAGAGTGTGGAATCTAGTTGGAAAGTATACAGAGTAGGTCAGAAGACATTTCAGAAGGAGAGGTGCCGGTAAAAGGCATTTCCATGATAGTGTGGCCAGGAGCAGAGGTGTGATGTGAGGATGACCCAGGACAGAGAAATCAGCACACGGGAGTCTGGTGAGAAACAGTGAAAGAGGCAGGACAGGCCCAGGTTAAAGAGCCTCTAAGTCAGGCAGGGCTCTCATCTGGTAAAGTTAGTAATAAGGAATGTGTGTGCATTCTTCTCAGTCCAAAAATCAACACAAAGGAGACAGGTCAAAGGAGCTCCTTTTCCGTAGTCGCACTCTTGAAAGTTAACACTAGTACTTTAATTTCTTTATTTCATCTGGTTCCTACAACCACACTGGGAGGAAGGTAGAGTTTAAAATTAAGGAAGTCAAGACTCAGATTTATCAAGAACACAACCACTAGTTTTCTTGAGTTCAAGTCTCACGTTTTTTCTACTCACACTTACCTCTGTGAAGCAGATTTGAATTCTCTTCACCTTTATGGAGAACTTCCTGTCTGTCTGACCTGCTCACGTATATTGTCCTAGGGGTTCCAATAGCACTCGGCAAGGATTATTTAGAAGTGATGCAACAAAAGACTGGATTAAGCTGGTCATAATGAAGAAAAATGAAGAGGAAAAGCTTCAATGCAGCAGAACAATTAATAACACCTGAAGACTGACTGTCACTGAGGATTAGTCACTTTTGCCTTCACAAGTCCCTTTCTCCATAAACAGAAAGAATTTTTTTAAAATACACATGTGTATTTTATTACTACATTGATATAAAGATGAATACATAAATATTATGTATTAGGAAAAATTTTACCTAAATTTTTACTTTACATTTTAAAAGAAATTGAAACGTTTTCACGGACCCCTAAAACTACCATAGGGCCCTCTGAACTGTGCTTACTGTGCCTGATGCTTAAATTAGTCCTAGCTGAGGGGATAGACGGAAGATGAGAGTTGTAAATGATTGCAAAATTCCTAACAAAAGAACCTGGAAGGATGACAGCACCTCTAAAAGACATGAGGAGGTTAAGAAGAGAAATTAATCTGAAGAGGAAGACAATGATTTTGATTTTGTCCTCATAGAACTTGAATTGACTAAAGAAATCTACATAAAGTTGCCAGTAAGTAACTTGAAAGGTAGCATCTAGATTCAGGCATAATGAAAATTAATAGCACAAAAGTGTTATTGAAAACCATGAAAGTGAACAACCTCCCCAACAAAGTGGCTCATGGAAGGAGATACCGAAACCAATATGCAGGCTTACAAGATGTCCTGTAATTAGGGAGATAAAAAAGGAAGAGGAATCAGCATCAACTGCAGAAATGGTAGTTCCTTGTGCTCCTAAAAGAGGTTGTTAGTGGTGTGATTGGGATTGTGGCTATACTTTATTTTCAAATGGAATCCTAAACAGAAGGGGCATAATTATAAAAGCATCTTTTCCATTGAAGACAGCAGCCACATCTCTTTTTCATTCTTTTCTTCTTTGTCTTCACTGTCTCTAAATACCCAAACATGCACATGCACGTGCACACAAACACTCTCTCTCTCTCTCTCTCTCTCTTTCACACACGCATACACACACACACACACACACACACACACACACACAAAGGCAACTGCTGAATGAATGTACACAGATTCAACTGAAGGAAACAACCTGGCAACTCAGCAACCTTAGGCAGGCACAGCAACTTGGCAAAGCAAAAATTACAAAAAGTACACTTATGGTCAAGGCATGAACAGATGGGAAATGTGGACTTTTTTTTTTTTCATGTCAAGAAAAATTTCTCTTGTTGGGTAAACTGCTAGCTCCACTGTGTGCAGTCCAAATTATCATAATTGTTGTCTCTAGTTCTGTTGAGGTAGACATAGATAATAGCAGTCATATTTGTTATAAAAGACTTGTTTTTTGTACTAACATTTACTTAAAGAAATTACCACTGATGAGGATCATAACACGCTTCCCCTGAGACTACAGATGCTAGGTATTTTGGTGCGTTTACAGTAACTCACTCAGAAACAGATGGATTTGTGAATGATTGATAGACGAACAGGGAGGTGGTTGTTTAAGGTCAGTCATCTGAATCGTGTCCTGGGAGAGTTCCCATGGAGTTACATAGGATGAAAATCTGGGCCAGTATTCACATGCCTGATTATTGAAGTAAGAACAGCTGCATTTATTTCAACATTCTCAGCCTCACACATACATACATGCCAGTGAAGCTCAAAGGTTAGAATGTGAGAGGAAAATCACAAGTAGGATTATAAGAAAATAGAACAGAAAAAAAAGAATATTCTGGAAAACTAAGCCCACACTTTAACTAACCTAGAAGATAAATCTGAATAAGACTGTGTGATATGGAGGAAATAATGAGAAACTCTAACATGCATCTAGTTGCAATCTTAGTAAGAGAGA
>NW_007735395.1:31125-45988 GCF_000696425.1 Galeopterus variegatus | reverse complement strand
AGGAAAATCACAAGTAGGATTATAAGAAAATAGAACAGAAAAAAAAGAATATTCTGGAAAATTAAGCCCACACTTTAACTAACCTAGAAGATAAATCTGAATAAGACTGTGCGATATGGAGGAAATAATGAGAAACTCTAACATGCATCTAGTTGCAATCTTAGTAAGAGAGAGTTGAGGAGGTAATAGCTGAAAATTTTCCAGAATCAATAAAAGTCATTAATCCACAAATAAAGGAAACACAAAGTATAACAGGTAAACAAAAAAACCAAGTATAAGCAGATAAACAAAAAGAAAACAATAATTCTTCATAGCTAAATTGAGGAACAATTTTAAGAGAGAGAGAGAGAGAGAGAGAGAGAGAGAGAGAGAGGGAGGGAGAGAGGAAGAGAGAGAGAAAGAGAATCTTGGAAGCATCCAAAGAGAAATCTAGATCACCAACAATAAAACAATTAGACAAACAGCAGACTTCTCCACAACAGAAATGGAAGACAGACAAGAGTGGAATAAAGGTGAGATGTTTTCTGTCAATACAGATTGGTGTATTAAGCAAAACTCTCAAGAACAAAATAATAATTAAGGCATTTTCAGGCTTTGAAAAACTTGTAATGGAAGAACTTTAGAAAGGAAGGAAAATAATTCCAGAAGGAACATCTGGGATATAAGAAATAGTGAGCAAAAAAATTGGTGAAGATGGATGAAACTAAACGTAAGAAATACAAACAATATGAAATACTATTCATCCATAAAAAAGAATACAATCCTGTCATTTGTGACAACATGGGTGAACCTAGAGGACGGTATGTTAAGTGAAAGAAGCCAAGCGGAGGAGGACAAATACCACATGACCTCACTCATACGTGGCATCTAACAAAGTTGACCTCATAGAAGTAGAGAGCGAACCTAGAGGACGGTATGTTAAGTGAAAGAAGCCAAGCGGAGGAGGACAAATACCACATGATCTCACTCATACGTGGCATCTAACAAAGTTGACCTCATAGAAGTAGAGAGTAGAATAGTGGTTACCAGAGGCTGGAGAGGAGAGAGAGGATGGGGGACTGGAAAGAGGTTGGCCAGTGGGCACAAAGTTACAGTTAGGTAGAGGGATAAGTTCTGGCATTCTATTGCACAGTTGGGTGGCTATAGTTAATAATAATATGTTGTGTATTCAACATACCTAGCAGAGAGGATTTTGAATGTTCTGACCACAAGAAATGGTAAATGTTGGAGGTGATGGATATGCTAATCATCCTGATTTGATCATTAAACAATGTGTTGAAATTTCACACTGTAGGATTATTATGTGTCCATTTAAAACAAAATAAAACTTAAAAATAAAAAAGAAACAAAATAAAAGATGAATCTAAAAGACTGGGAAGCAACAGCATATGGGTATAAAGGGGGTAAATCAGAGCTCAGTCTTTGTATTCTTCCAGAAGAGCATGGAAGTTATTGGATTTTTTTAAATATTTTATAAGTATAACTTTAAAGAAAACCAACAATGAATAGAAATAAAATTTAATTTCCCTGTAGTGGGAGATGAAATGAAATAGTTGTACTATTTCCTACTACTATAATAGTTGTACTATAATAGCTGCAATAGTATACTGGTTGTACTATAATAGTTGTAATTTTGTTGTGAGTTTTCAATTCACCACACTACAAATAACTTCGTAGTGTGGACAAGGGATGATCACAATCTCTTTAGACAAATGAGATCTAGTCATGGAAAACAACAAAAGGAAAAGAGAGCAAATAGCCTATTCCTAAAATTTAAGAGATTTATATGCATCACTTATATAGATGCTAACACTGTGCAGAAAACAGGAGATCAGATCACAGAGTGATATAGTGGCAGCAGACATAACATGGTTTGGAGCCCCAGTCCTGTGCTCACTACCTGTGTGATCTTGGGCAGATACTCAACTTGATCTTTGTTTTCTAAAGCAATAGAATTGCGATCCTAATAGTACCTACTGCATAGAGCTACTGTGAAGATCATATGATACGATACAGGTAAAGTGCTTAGTACAATGCCTGGCACTAGAACGAACACAGAGCAGTTATTAGTAGTGCAGATTGGGGAAGCTGGGGCAGGTTGTGCACTGTGAAAACACTTGAATTTGAGGAGTGGGTGGGCAGAACTAGGGAAGGTAAAACAGTGAGAAGGACAGAAAATAGAAAAACATGAGCAAAGCCTAAGGGACAAAACTGCGGAGATGAGATGCAGTGGCCTCGGGTGGAACACAGCAGGGCTGGATGACAACTGCTTCTCGTTTCCTTAGCATCCCACTTCCTCTTCACCTCTATTGTCCCTCCAGGATGTCTTGCTGAAAGTCAACGATTACCATGAGAAAACATCTGTATCTGAAAACAGATGTATGTGTATTTGACTCATTAAAAATACTTTTCCAGAGCTTGGACATTAATGTTGTGTGTCACCAGCAGTATCGTGAGAAACCCAGAGAGGAAAATGTGGTCTGTGCAATTAGTAGCCCTCAGGCAATAAAGCTTCTGTTTCAGACAGTGTCAAAATACTGCAAGATTCAGGAAGCAGAGCCCATTGCCAGCGCAGATGCCCAAACTCTCATCATTGCTGGCTTCACAACTCACACACACACATGTGCACAAGCACACACATGCATACATACAACCATGCACACACAAGCACAGTGCATGCACACATGTGCACAAACATACGTGCATACACTCAGTACACATGCACAAACGCGCCTGTTAGCAAAGTAATCATTTGAACATAGCAATTAACAACAATCAAATGTCCTTATATCAAGCTTTATTTTAAATCTATATTGATATTCCTTGCACTCATCCCAATTTTTGAATTATAAAAACAAGCCTCATCAATGTTAAATTTATTTTTGGAATAATTAAATATATTCTTCAGGGTTTATATTATACAAATAGTATTCTGTGTTTGAATCTGTCCTGAGTAATACATTCATTTATGTACCTTGAGAATACATTGATTGCAATTTAATAACTATAAAATGCCTCTCTTTCTATACACACAGTGAAATGTTGTATTACATCACTATATCACGCTCACAGTCAAATTATAGCTATACAATAAAAAACATATTTCTATATAAGGCACTGAATACTATTAAATTTGAATAGGAAATCGTTGGCACAAAAAATCCAACACTTGCAGAACACACCACAATAATTTTCTGATTTATCTGCTTATCTTGATGCCAATATACAGCAATTCCCTGCCTTTTCCAGTATTTTCCCAATTCAATTATGTCTAAAATAGTTGAACTTTTCACCAGTCCCCTTGGTAACATAGTAGAAAACAAAACTACTTATAGATTTTGCTATAATTTACCCTGGACTTTGTGGGAGGAAACTTGCTCAAATATTATGTGTGTGTTTTTCTGTGTGCATGTGTTAGGGGGGGTATATTGAAATGTGTTGTGTGTTGGTCTGTGTGTATACATTGGCATGTGCGTGTGCGTGTGTGCATGTGTGTGTTGGTGTGTGGGTCTGTAGGTGTGTGCTGTGTGTGTGTTTGGGGGTATATGTTGGGGGTTGTGTGTTGGGAGTTATGTGTCGGGGGTGTTGTTTGGGGGTGATGGGGTCTCTGTGTTGGTCTCTGTGCATGTGCATGTGTGTGTGTTGGTGTGTGCATGTGTGTTGGCGTGTGCATGTGTGTTGGAGTGTGTGTTGAGGGTGTTGTGTTGGGGTGTGTGTGTGTGAGAGATAATGGACAATGAGTGATCCATTGGGCCAGCTAGCTCAAGAAAATAACAGTCTTGGCATTTCGTGTTTAGGTTTCTACACTAAATAATACAATTTGTAAAGTGCATATAAGAGTGCACTTTTTGTCAAAAGCTTTTCAAGGAGCGGAGGATTGTATTGAATCAATAAGTTGTGAAAAGAGAAATGGCTCAGCAAAAACAGAATGAAGTCCAAGAGTTAATGTAAGTCATCATATTTTGAGATTTTTAAAAAATCCTTCAAGAAAGCATCCTTTTATGCCTGGCAAGACCCAGGGAGTTACCGTGTTCACACAGTGACAGTAAGCAAGTGCTGTGACTGCAAGTTAGCATGAGCTGGGATGAAATGACAGAGGAAAGACATGCCAGTGCTACAGAATAAGCCCACAGCTCTCATAGACTTAGGTTTATTGACAATTAAAGGGATGGTGCCCAACTTTTGTCTCCACAAAATTTTAAGGGGGATATGAAGACATGAACGAAGATTCAGAGAAGACTAAACTGACCAGAGATGCAGAAAACAGGGCCTAAGAAAAAAAACACAGGACAGTGCTATTTCATCTGGTTTCTCTTTTGAAATCTGGAGAAGACAATTACACGGTGCACCTTCCTTAAGGGGGAGAGGCCAAGGGGACAGATCTGTGTGCTGATGGTGGAGGTATTGGTTATTGGTTTGGGGGGAAGGGACAGCCTGATTGATAGAGAGCTGCTAACCAGGTCAGGAGCCCTTCAGAAAGTTTAAACTCAAGTGTGGTTTTCTGGGAAGAATGGGCTTAGTGAGGCATCACACTGCAGAAGTCAGAGCACTGGGCACACACAGCAGGTCAATGCGTGAGGTCTCTTGGGTTCTAGACACACAGGGCCTGGGCCCACGTCTCAACTCTGCCACTTATTAACTGCAGAAATTTGGGCAAGCTACTTCACTCCTCTATGGCTTTGTTTCACTCTCTGCAAAACGAAGATAATGATCATATGTACTTCCTAGGACTGTCACAAGAAGCAGCAGGTCCACGTTTAGAACGCACAAACCCAGAGCATGGCACACAGCAAGCACTCAGTCGGGTAGCTTGTATGATTTCATTGTATAGGTAATGACAGATGGTTGACAAATAGCAGAATAAGTCTTAGGGGCTTTCCAGGAACCCGCTGTATATCTGTTTAGCCAACTAATTAAACTATTGTTAATAAGAACAATTCCTCTTCAGTAGTGGTGTCATGAGGTAAGCCAGCACTGGAGGTCAGAAGGCCTGGGTTCCAGTTCTGGGTCTACCACTGCTATGGGCCACCCAAAAGTTTATGTATTGGAAACTTGACCCCCATTCTAACAATGTTAGGAAGGTGGGAAATCCAATTATGGTATTTCAAAGGTGGAGCCTTTAAGAGGTGATTAGATGGTGAGGACTGTGGCCTGGAATGGACTGATCCATTCATGGAGTGAGGGATGTGGTTCTGATGGCTTTATAAGAAGAGTAGGTTATCTCTCTCTTGCTCAGCCCATTCTCGCCAGGTGATACCCTGGTCACCACAGGACCCTGAAGAGAGTTACCATACAGAAGAAAGCCCTCACCAAATGCGCCTCCTGGACTGTGGAATTCCCAGCCTCCAAAACTAAGAAATAATTTCATTTCTTTTTAAATTATCCAGTTTCAGATATTCTGTTTTAAGCAACAAAAATAGATTAATACAACTGTGCTCCTCAGAGGCAGTAAGCAATCACTCCCTCTCTCTGGCCTGGGTTTCCTCATCTCTGCCTTGTGCATCTCAGGGTTGTTGCAAGAATCAAAAGAAAATATACATTCCTCATCCACCTGGTACCACTGACTGTACCACAGCCTGGCACTGTTCTGGAGGGAACCAGGCAGTGAGAGGGTCCTCAGGAACCATTGCTGACAGTGCTGGGATGGAGGTCATCACCAGGAGCTGTGCATGTGCTAGTTGTAGGTGTATGCATCATTATTCCCAGGGCATGATTGCAAAGTAATAAGCAAAAAAGATATTTCAAAAGTGATTTAAATTTCAAAGTGTATCATCTAAGGTAAGTAGGCTGAGTGTTTAGTTAACGAGCTCAAATTCACCTGTGAAACCAGTGTGATCAGAAAGACTTCCTTAGGGGTACACAGACGGGAAGTAACAGAGACA
This sequence comes from Galeopterus variegatus, assembly GCF_000696425.1. NCBI lineage: Eukaryota > Metazoa > Chordata > Mammalia > Dermoptera > Cynocephalidae > Galeopterus > Galeopterus variegatus. The sequence goes on along the minus strand of NW_007735395.1, from coordinate 40,106 downwards.
CTGGAACTCTTATGAGCCCTGGTAAATTTCAGATTTCGTGCCAATGCTGTAAACTTCTCCAATACCTAACCCAATATTTTTCTCTCAGTTTGTTTTGGTGCAGTTATTTCTTCCAGTTTTGTCTCCACCCTCAGCCAGGTCACACTAAATGAATAGTTCTCACTCAAAGCCTCATGTTTGACATATGGATGTAGAGGTGGCTCCTGCTTGTCCCAAACACATGTAGCATATATTTGACATCCTTGAGGCAACAAAATGTTTTTCCCTCAGAAAATAATTAATGCAGCAATAAGAAAGGAATTTTATAGTTTACGGGAAATTTTATCAAATTAAACAGTTATTGCATTAAACAGTGAGACCCACCAGATGGAGCAAATAGAGTGAATCATTCAGAAGGAAAGGAAATGACTACCCTTTAGAAATGGCCTTGTTACTGCTGTAATATTTATTTCAATCTTGCTCAAAAATTACTTAGGTCATTTAGTGCAATTGGTAGAATTATCCATTAGCATGACGATGTTTGTATTCAAGATCCAAGGAGACTTAACGTACCCTTTTGGAATATTAAGAAGCCTCACACAGGTCTACTCCTGGAAACTTATTTACTGTGACAGTATATAAATGTTTTAAAGCAGTTAATTGCCAAATATCAGTCAGTATTATGGACACCTCAAAAAAAAGAAAGTCACCACTGCTGGGTTTCACCAGTTTCTTCTCTGACCTGGAGAAAGTGGAAGCAGGGTGGGTGGATAAGAAAATTCCACCTTGAAAGAAAGCCTTTCTGCTCCTGGTGACTGGCTGCCTTCCCAATTATTAATGAAGAAAGGCTCCTTTTTTCCATTTCCTAATGATGCCCACAGTTGAAGTGCAAACTGACTACAGCTGAGCATTTAAGTGGAATATTTCAAGGACATGTATCATAAGTGGATACAGAAAGACCATACTCCTGTTTCAGCTTCAAGGTTTAAATGTCAAACACCTGGAGACATAATTACTCAACCTTAGAATCATTCTATGAGTTCATTGCTGTAGTTCAAGGAAAGTCAGACTAGTAACTTAAGTTCAAGACACCGGATTCAGCTTCAAGGTTTAAATGTCAAACACCTGGAGACATAATTACTCAACCTTAGAATCATTATTTGAGTTCATTGCTGTAGTTCAAGGAAAGTCAGACTAGTAACTTAAGTTCAAGACACCGGACTGGGGGAAGTGGGGGTGCTGAGGGGTGTAGCAGGACAGAGGGGAGGAGCACACTTGTCCCCATTTGTCCCCATTATAGCAAGGAGTTCACATACTGAAAAGCCATGTTAGTATATAACTTGGGTGGAAAGAACAATGGATTCCCTATCTGTTCAAAGAATCAGAGGTACAAGCAATTAAAAATGTTCTCACTAACAGTTAAGTCATGTAAAATTTGCCACGAAGAATTATCTAGCAGGACAGGGATTTTAATATTAAGATAGCAGCTTCTCGGATTCAAATTTAAGTCAACTACTATTTCTAATGTCTTAGACCTAAATGATCATTCACATTCAGTAACATCAACAAATATCCAGAACAGAACATTTTCCCTTATTTCAAATGTCCATGGAAAGTAAGTACACTCTCCTTCTGATTTCTTTACCTTCTATATCTGATGTCCATCTACTATTCATCCACTATGTTCTTTTAGTCAAAGTCTGAACATAAGTGAAAAAGTGAAATAACATGCAGGTTCCACATATTTTCTGAAACCCCTTACTTAGGCTGTTTCAGAATTCTGAAGGGCAAGACTCCACACCCCTGACCAAATTCCATTGTCTTAATGCTCATAAAATACAATTTTCCATTTCTATTGGGCATGTGGGAAGAATTCCTACTGTGCTTGTGCAAAAATCTCAGCTAGAAAATAGCCTCTTAGCTGCCCCCAGCAACCCACAGCAGCCAGAACTATCCTCTCACTCAAGATGGTAACTAACACTCACTATCCTGTTGTGCCTTGGCACACGATAGGGGGCTGGCAAGAGTGGCTCAGTAAAGAAGGGGGGGAAAGCCCAAACCTGCAGCTAGGTCCCACAGAAATGGTAAATGAAGAGTCAAACTAGAAGCATTCCTAAACTTATGATTGTACCTAAGATCACAAAAATGCTGAATTCTGGTATATGTATTCCAAATGCCGGACACGGAAAAAGACAAAAGACAAAAAAAAAAAAAACATAATAAAATAAAATGGATATTAAAAAAATTATTTTCCTACATTGTAAGCTTCAGAAGTCTAAAATGTATGTCTCAATGTTAGGGAAGCTTCTGCAAGGAAAGGAAAGTGGGACAGAGCTTTGGAGAACAGCATTTAGATGAGAGAAGGTAGAAGCTAGGGCATGGAGGCCAGAGGCTTCGTGGAGTCAAAATATACAAAATCTGTCTGAAAAAAGGGTGTCTAGCTAGAGCATATTTATACACAGGGTCTACTGGGACCAAACTACGGAGCAGTCTGGGTATCAAGTGAAGAAGTTTGGGCTTTGGATGTTAAGCAAGCAGTCCAGTGGACATTTTTGAGCCAGTGAATGACATGATTCAAAGCAGTTCATTGGGAGGATGAATATATTTATGGTGCTCAGAATAAACAGAGGGAGCAATAGGGAACACAAACTTCCAACAATAGAAAAACCATTGAGGAGGCTCATAGAACTGTCCACATGACAGCATAAGTAGGCTTGTGTCGGGTGGAACCAAAAAGAACAGAGAAATACTCTTCAGCAAACACTGACTATGACTTCGAAGTTGGTTGGAATCAGAGGAAATAAAGATAACCCAGAGATTTCCAGACTCCATGGCTGATAAAATGGTGGTTTCACGAGCAAATATAGGAATGTTCAGGCAGAAAATCAACTTCGCTGTAGATAAATTTGCAGGTATTTGAGAGGAAAGTGATGCATCTGGATTGAAGTGGCCAACAGAGTTGGAAATATGAGACAAAATCAGAAGTCAAGGTATGACATCAGTCAACCTTTGTGTCCAAAAATGTAAACACAGAGGACCCCAGAAGTGGGGGAGCCCCCTCCAAGGGAAGGTGTAGGGCACTAGGGCAGAAGCTGAGAAGGAGCTTAAAGAGAGGGGAGTAGAGACAGGAAAACATGGAGTCACAAAAACCCAAGAGCAGACAAGTTCCAGAGGGAAAGGATCTGCCCATGAGTGACACTACAAGGAGGTCATCCCAGCTCAAGAGCAAGGCCATCCTCACCCAGCTCTGCTCCTCGCAGGCAGCCAGGTGAGTGTTTGGGAAGGTTGGTACCCACCAACAGCCTAAATTCAATTTCAGTTCAGTTCATATAAGCCATTATTGACACCCAGTGCTCAATAAATGAAGTTCTGTTCAACATGTGGTTCTGTTAGAGGTTCCTCATTAAAGTACATCCTAGCATTCTCAGCTTCTCTGAATATCCCAAGAATTTACTAGAAAATTCATGTTCATTAAAACTATTTTCCTAACTACTCAGCAATAATATGCCTGGACTACTGATACAATGACGCGGGTGGATCCCAAGTGCATTATGCTACGTGAAAGAAGCCAGGTTCAAAGCCTACATAGCATGATGATTCCGTGCATAGGACATTCCGGGATAGGCAAAACAAGGGGGTGGAGAACAGATCGGTGGTTGCCAGGGGTTAGGGGTGTGGGGAGGGTTTGATATCAAAGGGGCAGTAGGAGGAAATGTTTGGGGGTGTTGGGATTGTTCTATATTCTAATTATGGTGATGGTTACACAGCTCTATGCAATTATAAAAGCCCATAGAACTATACAACCAAATAAGTGAATTTTTAAAAAACATAATAAGGGCCGGCCCGGTGGCGCACTGGATAAGTGCGCCGCTTGGGAAGCACAGCGGCGCTCCCGCCCGAGGGTTCGGATCCCACATACAGACCGGTTCCCGCTCACTGGCTGAGCGAGGCGCGGGAGCAACACCGAGGGTTGCGATCCCGTTGCCGGTCCCCGGTCCGGTACGGGGGCAACACTGAGGGTTGCGATCCGTTGCNACACACACACACACACACACACACACACACACACACACACAAGCTAACCAAACATTTATATTCTTTTCCTGAACATCCAGTGGAATCCCAATTTGAGATTATTCCCAGGAGGAAAGAATTTTGTTAATTCACTCACTCTTACTGAACGCTAAACCAAGAAAAACAATCCAACGTAGGTTTTAGTCTAATAAAATCTTCATATTTATTTTATGAACTTAATCAATGCCACCTTCCCAGTTATTAGAGATTACAAATAAAAATGTGAGCAGACAGGAAATGAAATGCCAGCTGTATTAGAAAGCAAGTCACTTAACATTAAAGACCCAGTCAGAAGCTAAATCCACTTTGTCTATAATACAAAGTAGATCTTGGGATAATCTTTCCGCTTGTTATAGTTTTGGCATATACATCTTTCTCCCTTTTAGAATAGTCCTCCTCCTCCTGACCAACTGCTGAAGAACATGAATCCATTTCAATCTATTTTTACCAAAACTACATGTAATCATTTCACCTAGGTGAAGGAGACCCCTGGGATTTACGTGACGTCTATGTAAGAAGTAGTCGATATCGAGCAAGCATAATTGCAAAATTCACAGTGATTTCATGTAAAAGAAAAGCTTAAGGGCCAGAAAATGAGCTAGAACTTATTCTGGATAAANGATTTCATGTAAAAGAAAAGCTTAAGGGCCAGAAAATGAGCTAGAACTTATTCTGGATAAAGTCAGTGGTCAATTTGCCAAAGTGGGAAATTTACACAAAATATTTGTTTTACCTCCCAAATGAAAGAGCTCAAAAATTCAAATTCCTATAAGGAAATCCAAAGGAAAATAAATTGTCCTTTTATGGCTATACTTAATGACTCAGAAATGACTGGCCCTAATCTTTCTGCATGATTATTCATTCAAAAAAAGGCAGGACTCAGGGCACTTTGCCAGGTGCTAGAAATACATGGATGATTGGATGTGGCCTCTTCTCTCAAGAAGTTTACTATCTGAGAAGAAAGATAAATGTAAGACTAATTTTAGAACATGTGATATAAATTGATATGAATGAAATGCTTTATGAGCACCAAAGAAAAAACATTTGGGAGTTCGGAGGATTCTGCAGACAAAATTACTCACAGTGAGAGCTCAATGAATACCTGCTGAATTAATAAATTCATGGGCTTTGTAGGTGAGAAAGCAAGTCTCAGAGAGGCAAAGCAATTTTTCTAGAGTCACACAGCTAGTCAGCAGCGGGGAAAACTAGAACCTGCTTCTCCTGACTTGTAGTCACTTTTCCACCTCATGACTCTCCAGAGGCGTGCCCTGTGAAACCCTCTAGCCAAGGAGAGATCGTTCATTCATTCTCNTTTTAGAACATGTGATATAAATTGATATGAATGAAATGCTTTATGAGCACCAAAGAAAAAAACATTTGGGAGTTCAGAGGATCCCCCAGACAAAATTACTCACAGTGAGAGCTCAATGAATACCTGCTGAATTAATAAATTCTTGGGCTTTGTAGGTGAGAAGGCAAGTCTCAGAGAGGCAAAGCAATTTTTCTAGAGTCACACAGCTAGTCAGCAGCAGGGAAAACTAGAACCTGCTTCTCCTGACTTGTAGTCACTTTTCCACCTCACAACTCTCCAGAGGCGTGCCCTGTGAAACCCTCTAGCCAAGGAGAGATCGTTCATTCATTCTCCATCACAGGACCCTGCCACGCTGGAAGCACAGGGATGCTCGGCTTTGGATGCATGTTCTTTCCCCTGCATGAGTTCAAATCCTTGCTCAAGAGCCACCAACCTCTGGACAAGCAAAACGTGAAGCAAGACCCAGAGCCGAGACAGAATCCAAAAAAGAGAAAAATCATCTTAAAGGACAGTCTTAATGATAAAAGTAGTTTTTAAATAAATGTAAAACATGATTGATACGAAACTGAATTATTGGCAACTGTGTCTTGGTCTTGAGAAATTTAATTGTAGGGTCGGCCCAGTGGCGCACTGAAGACAAGAAATATGTGTAGAAAAAGTAAATGCTAATAGTAGGCCATCTGGTTGATCCTGACTGAGTGACCAGACCGAGGTGATACAGTGTTCAGAAAAGAATTGCCCTATGGCTTCTAGCAGTCAGGGAAGCTTCTGCAAGGAAAGGAAAGTGGGACAGAGCTTTGGAGAACGGATAGATTTAGATGAGAGAAGGTAGAAGCTAGGGCATGGAGGCCAGAGGCTTCGTGGAGTCAAAATATACAAAATCTGTCTGAAAAAAGGGTGTCTAGCTAGAGCATATTTATACGCAGGGTCTACTGGGATCAAACTACGGAGCAGTCTGGATATCAAGTGAAGAAGTTTGGGCTTTGGATGTTAAGCAAGCAGTCCAGTGGACATTTTTGAGNTGAGGGTTGCGATCCATTGCCGGACACGGAAAAAGACAAAAGACAAAAAAAAAAAAAACATAATAAAATAAAATGGATATTAAAAAAATTATTTTCCTACATTGTAAGCTTCAGAAGTCTAAAATGTATGTCTCAATGTTAGGAAGAAAGAGGCCTACTGTGTATATGACTTTTACATGCTGTTTAAAAGCGTTTAAAGGACTATAAAAGGGATACCACTGTGTTTCTTCTTAGAAAGAAGTGCTATTGCCAGTCTGAAAACACAAACAGGCTTTCAAGTCCAGACTCACTTTACAATGCCAAGATGGCAGAAATAAACTTGATATGCATCAGTGGAAATTAAGTTTCCTCCTCATATTGAATATTCTTCAATTTTCAATATTTTATATATATTTCATTATCAGGGAAGGTTAAAAAAAAGAAAATCCCAGAATTAAAAATGTCAGCATTTGATTGATTTGAGCACCTCTCCCAGCTTACCTAGTAAGTTAATTTGAACAGCTCATCCGTTAATACAGTAAAACACATGTTAAAGATTACAAATTGTTTAACAAGTTTTGACAAACAAGTCCCCTGGTGGTCTTGAAATTTCTGAGAAGCAGATGGAAGAGGTACAAGTTTATAGATTCCCCTTCCTATCTGCACAAAGCCGCAGAGGTCTAAAGTAGGTATTAGTGCAGATAAGGGACATTGTCAGACAATAAAGAGACACAATTGCCTCTGTTAGCACAACAATTAATTTTGTTTGCAGAGTACCAGTCAGTCTATTTGTAACCAGGAAAGTGCTAATTATTCTTGCTAATTACATACAAAACATTCATTATCACCTATAAGTGGAGCTGGACCCCTCAGGTTTCAGTGACAAATTAATTACTGTGTTTTCCTTCTGAATGTATTTCTAGTCCGTTCCTGGTATTATCTGAAAAATAGATTGTTTAGCAGCCTGCTTGTCTGTCAGTGCCACTCATTAAAATGAAAAGTAGGCATGCAGAGCTATATCAGTTTTTCTTCTCTGGTCTGTGAGGGCAGCAGTTCCTGAGAGTCTCAGCCCTGATCATGGAGTTACAAATCCTGAAGTCTCGTAAAAAGCGTGCAGCTAAGTTTCATCGGGTACTGGGTACATATTTGCACCAGTCGCCAGTCTCTGAACGCCGGGGGAGGAGGAAAACTGTGTACTGAGGAGGAGAAAGGACCCACACCCATATGCACACCTGCACCCTTCAGCCTTGTCTTGGTTTGGGTGACATTTTGTAATCTGTTTCAAACACGGAGTAATTGAGTTTTATCCCTCGCCTCCACCCCCAATTTGGAATCTAGTTGATCAAAAAACAAATCCTGAATTGCCAACATACTCTGATGGCCCTTCCACCTTGGGAACAAACCCAAGAGTACAGATGCATACGTTTTTATTCTAAATGTGGATTACATTGGGAAGACTGGGATCTGGACACGCATGATTTTGCCTTGACCCTGTATTGCCTGAAGTTTTTCTCTAGTTGTCTGACTTCCTAACAGGCAAGGAAGCAGTCTTCCTCTTTCACTCTCTCCCCACCTTACATTTGCTCCCTTCTCTGGCAACCAGCTAAAAGTCCTATGCAATGACAAGATGGGTCTGCAGGGCTTTAGGCCCATTCTAATGTGCATCCTGAAGCAATAATTCAGGGTTAGCCCTTTACTCCTCTTCCCACCGTTTAGACACACTTCCTGGAAAATCTTTAAATAGAAAGCATTTCAGATGAAAAGTCTGCACCTAAAGGGAGATGGGAGAAGGCATTGGTGGCACCATTTCCAGGACCCCAGGTGTCCACCTAAGACTCTAGCCAGATGCATGGCTCCCTGGGAAACCAGTGTCTCCTTTAACCCTTAATGATTCAGATTGGGACAGAGCTGCATCATGCACAGGAGAACCTAGTTCCATTTAATCAGTCATGTTAACTAAGCTACTACCTGTCCAGCACTAAGGTGGCACATATTTCAATGAACCAGCTTCACATGGTCGCACGTGTCTGTATCCCTTGCCCTTTCTCACGCTTCCTCCTTACGGTTCCCTTCATATTTGCTTTGGCTCCTTCCAGGGTGCATGTGCCTTTTGTCCGTCAACATTTGGTCTACTTCTACACAGCTCCATAACACAAATGCACACAGTAGTTCTTGGTCATAAATAAAATCGGAAGGAAGCTTTCAGTGTCTCATCATTTACCTTTTCTGCCATTTTCAATTTAGAACAGTATCTGGAAACAGGAAATACAGGAAGCTAAATAATCCTCTGCTTGAGGTGTACATAAATTTCACATTGTCTGAATAATCCATTGTGGTTGATTTTTAGCAGAATCGGGGTTTATGGGCTTTGGCTTTCATGTTTACATAGGAAGGAGTTTAAAATTTTTGTTTCAGTATCACATGTATTTCTTTCTTTAGTTTCCTTGTTCGCAATCATCTTGGCTGAAATGTGTAAGTTTAAATAGATGAGGTAAAACTCTGAGTGTCTTAAGACCAGGGAACCAGAAAGCACCTGTAACAGTCAAATAATGGACATTATTTCTACCTGATTTCTACTTTGATGAAAGAGAGAGGGTCAGGACAACCAGGGCACA
>NW_007735395.1:30466-30902 GCF_000696425.1 Galeopterus variegatus | reverse complement strand
CATTATTTCTACCTGATTTCTACTTTGATGAAAGAGAGAGGGTCAGGACAACCAGGGCACAGGGCTGAATTTGACCTCTGTGGCAGGTCAACACTGTCTGACCCTTCCTTTCTTCACCTCCCTACTCCTTTCTGAAGTCCTGTTCCCTATCCGGCCACCACCAGGTCCACACCCTGCTCCTGCTTCTCCCGCCTTTCCCTGTCCCTTCATAGCGCTTGGCTGTTTACTATGTACTAAGCACCGTTCACTACTTGTACATATGCTATCATTTATCTGTCGTGTTCCCTATTATTTCAAGGTCTTGCTCATATTATCAAATCATTCAGGTTAAAGTTTTAATGCATTATTTCGGCCTGTCTCCTAACACCTGTAGGTTATCAAGGGATTTCTAGAGATCATTTTTAGCCCAAAGGGATGAAGTAGTGAGTCCTGCCCT
>NW_007735395.1:29346-30371 GCF_000696425.1 Galeopterus variegatus | reverse complement strand
TAACTCCTATGATATCCTGAGGATAATCATCCAGCATGAAATCTGAAATGTCAGGCTGGAGAACGTTCAAGATCATGGACCAGTTCCTTTGCAGAGAAGTTAAGAGCATATACTCCTGAGCTCGGACCAGGTTCTTCCATTTACTAATCCCGTGACAAGTCTAGGATCTACATAAGTTAAATCTGAAAGCATCGCAGGATAGTGTAAGGATTAAAGGAGAAAAAGAACCTGACATTTAACCACACTATTGGCCTACTAATTCCAGAGGTAATTAAATAAGGTCCTCACTATCTTTGCATGTTCTATGGGCAACAAATATCATGGTCTCACCCACTTCCTTAGAGGTAAAAAAAAATAAGCAAACCAATTTGAGTAATCTAAAAACTAAAAATCCATCTTCTCATTTAGCTTACTCTTAAAACAAAAAACTTCTTGCACAAAAAAAAACTTTTAAAAAAAGTTTCATGAATTTCTGGTATTAATGATAATGTCTGGTATTAATGATATCATTGTGATGCAGGCCTAGGGTCCACAAAAGAATTTTAGAACTTGCAGGAGAAGTGGGAAAAAGGCATGGGGGTGCAGAGGAGAGGAGGGGGTCAGACCTCAGGTGGTCTTTGAGGATGGCAGGCACAAGCCACAGTGACCTTCTCCTGACACCACAGGTGTCCGTCTTGCACTCCCCACACAGCACACAAATGTGCTGCCTCCACCACCCACACTCAGCCTGAAACACACAGAGCTATTGGCAGCAGATAAGAGGAAAAGTCAGGGGAAGGCTTGACATACCTTTGCCCTAGGACTGAATTTCACCTGTAGGAACAGCCTTCCCCACACCATCAGTTCCCCTCTTCCCTGGAGCGAAATTAAAACTGAAATTCTACTTCTCCTGGCCCATTTCGGAGCTCCAGATTTCACACATCTTCTTCCAACACAAGAAGAAAGTACACAGTTTGTCCTTTGACAGCGCTCCCCTCTTTATCAACTCTTGCAGATAGTGTTGGGCTCCATTCCAGTGTGGGGGG
>NW_007735395.1:26820-28582 GCF_000696425.1 Galeopterus variegatus | reverse complement strand
GGGGGGCATTTGGCACCCCCCCTGCATGAACTATGAGGTCAGAATGAGTGCTCTGACCTACAACTTGGTCCTTCGGCAGATGCCTCCAGGGTAACTCAGCCCTTGCACTCTGACAACCCAGCAACACTATTACGCTAGTCACAAAGGCATCTTCTCTAAAACACAGACTTCATTTCCACTTGGTAACTTTCAAGTTAGTTGATTGAAAATGTCTTCTAGGACATAAAACTAATAAATGATCTTTCTAAGAAATAATGTCAGAACTGGATTTCTGTCTCCTCTTCCCAGCCAAAATCTCACAGGAGAAAGATCATAATATAATCAATGTTCCTTTAAATTTTATTATTAAAAAGAGGTAATAATTGATGCTGCATGCACTATTTTCTCTAGGACTTGTAACAGAAGATTTTAATTGTTGTACCTGTATCCAAATAGTAGATCACTGAAAGAACAAAATCCACTCAAATCCATTTCAAAAGAGATACCTATGAATCAAATAACTCTCTCCTACATCCTGAACTGTTCTCAGCATATAACAGGCAAAAAATGCCAGGAGAATTGAAGTAATAGGCATCAATTAGGAAGTCTCTCTAAAATTAAGCACACTGTCATCTGCCCTGGTGTTTACCATGAAGTCAGGTGACCATGGCAGGATATTCACAGTAAGGCTGAAGTCTCCACTTACATATATGACAAAGCATGTTTCCTCCAGAATGGAGTGTTCAAACCACAAAAATTCAATCAAATTAGTTTATTTAACTAGTAAAACAGATGTAAATGTATCTTAAGCATCTGAATCTGGAAGAACTGGAGGGATTTCTAGATAATTCAGCTTCCCCATCTATCCCTTAATGGAATGAAATGTCCCAGCCTCTGCTATCACCTAGTGCCAAGGTAACCAGCTGGTAGCCCAATGACCAATCTGGACATAGATGTAATTTATTTGGCCAGGACAGTGAACTAATGTTTAAAAACTGGGAAAGTTCATATAAAATCCACATTTCTAACTTCGTTTTAAAAATCAAAAGTTCTTGAATAGGCATTTCTCAAAAGAAGATATGCAAATGGCCAACAGACAGCAAAAAAATACTCAACGTCACTAATCATCAGGGAAATGCAAATCACAACCACACTGAGATATCATCTCACCCCAGTTAGACTGGCCATTATGAAAAGGAGAATAACAAATGCTGGTGAGGATGCAGAGAAAGGGTGACCCTCCTACACTGTTGATGGGACTGTAAATTAGTACAGCCATTATGGAAAACAGTATGGAGGTTCCTCAAACAACTACGGATAGATCTACCAAATGATCCAACAATCCCACTGCTGGGTATAAACCCAAAGGAATGGAAATCATCATGTCGAAAGGATACCTGCACTCCCATGTTTATTGCAGCTTTAGTTACAATAATCAAGAGGTGCAACTGACCTAGATGTTCATTGATGGATGACCGGATAAGGAAAATGTGGTATATAAACACAATAGAACACTACTCAGCCAAAAAAAAAATGAAATTCTATCATTTGCAGCAACATGGATGAACTTAAAGAAAATTGTGTTAAGTGAAATAAGCCAGGCACAGAAAGAGAAATATCATGACCTCACTCATAAGTCGGAACTAAAAAAAATAAAAATAAAATAAGAAAGAAAGAAAGACACAACAATCACAATAATACATTGAACTTTCAAAAGGAGAAAACAAATTGAGGTTACCAGAGGTGGGAAAGGGGGAGCAGGAGGTGGGTAAGCAAGAAATTG
>NW_007735395.1:25744-26637 GCF_000696425.1 Galeopterus variegatus | reverse complement strand
AACAAATTGAGGTTACCAGAGGTGGGAAAGGGGGAGCAGGAGGTGGGTAAGCAAGAAATTGGTAAAGGGCCACAAAAAATGGTTACATTGTGTAATACTGAATATACTAATTATCCTGATTTGAGCATCACTTATTGCACACAGGTATTGATATTCAATGCAGTACCCCACAGCTATGTACAACCAATTATGTTTCAATTTTTAAAAAATCAGAAGCTCTGACAATATCAGGCCACATTCCCATATGGCAACAGTTGGCTAGACTGAGTGCAGGCTGCTCGCTTTAGCAGAGAGGCCTGTACTCCAGAGGGCTCCACCAGCCCTCACCACTCTGTAGTTTTCTACCTGGCTCGCTTGGCTCCTACACTATCTGCCTGGCCCAGGTTGGCATGAGAGGTTCTGACCCTGAGCTGTGAATAAGTAATAAATATATTTATCATTTACTGATTATTCTGTATTCTCTAAAGGTCACACTGATCCTGAAGAAAATGTTGGCAGAAAAAAAATGGAAAGTTTGTTTGCCCAGTGCAATCTTATGATAAGAAAGATCTCTAAAAATTTGAAAGGTTGTTAAAGATACAGTCTTGGGGGAAGGGGAGTGGTCCCATAAGACAGAGAAACCAGAAGGACAGATTTGACCACGAGGACCAGAAATTCCAACCAGGGTTAGTGTGAATAGCCTTCATAGGAGGGTACTTCAAAAAGCTTGTGGAAAAACAGAATTATAAGATTATACAAATATTGTCATGAACTTTTTGAAGTACCTTGTATGTGGCTGATCCGTATGCGAACACCTCTTTTCCTGTATAGAATAAGGGGTTGAGGTGAAACCAAACCATTCCTAAATGAGAAACAACATGTTTATGGTTTCTGAGATGTATCCCACAAGCAGA
>NW_007735395.1:23815-24636 GCF_000696425.1 Galeopterus variegatus | reverse complement strand
AGATGCATATCATTGGCAGCTCTCATCTCTCCCTATGCTATTCCTTACCTTAGAGTAGAAAATCTTTCAAATATTTAACAAATGAAGCTAATTATTCAAAAATAGCTGAGTCTCTAATATAATGACTAAGAGAATTCATTTTCTGAACATTTCTTAGTTTCCAATCTGAATCCCAAGAAGATAAAACAGCAGACGGGTTTGGGAGAAAGAAAAAAACAAACAAACAAAAAAAACCTCTGCCTTTATTTTCAGGCCTGCACTTGATTCAGTAAGAAGTTAATTATTAAACTAGCTTCATTTTTAAAAAGCAAATGTAATCCTTCCTTCTTTATTCCAAATATATGCTTTACTTAGGGGTAGAGATGTCATTCTATTTGAAGAACCGTTTGCTTGAGCTCAGAATTACCCCAGGGCAATATATTATTGATAAACCCATTTTCTTGTATAATCATCACTTCACATTTACAACATTTCACAGGATTCCTTCTGTAACCTTCCCGTGGTTTTCCTAGGCAAGGGTACTACACCTCACGTTGCCCGGAAAAAGCAACCTTCTTCTTATGTATTAACTTTTGTGTTCGAAGTTCCATAGTCATTTGACAAAACTCTCTCATAGAAAACACACAATTGAGGTTACTTGTAGCTATAAGGCCTGCAACATTTTAAAACTCATCTGCTTATCTGCATACATTTGCATGTATTCAAAGCACCTCCATTCAGAAGTACAAAGGTCCACTTTATCGAAATGAATATGGAGGGTATGACTGACTGACAACCCAAAGGCTTATTTAAATATTATTGGTCACCCCCCCCCCCCCCCC
>NW_007735395.1:17202-23419 GCF_000696425.1 Galeopterus variegatus | reverse complement strand
TTATTTTCTGATGATAGAGGGGTCAGCTGAGAACCTTTATTTCTAACACGCTTCAGTAAAGCAGCACTGTGCTTTCCTTCTTTTTTTATTGTTGAGGGTGAGTTGGTTAGTTTCTGGCTTGTTTTAGCTTTTTTGGTGTGTGTGTACCGGGGGTCTATTTGCACAGTGAGGGGGAAAAAAATCCTAAGCCAGCTAACATGAGGTGAGAAAAATGCATGGTGTACTATTGCAGGACACTCAGGAATCTCTCAAGTGTTTGAATAAACACATACCACACCAATTAAAAAAAAAAAAAAAGAGCTGGTTTAGCAAAAAGACAAACATAGTCTTCTGAGCCCTTCCAACAGGCAGGCATGTCCCAGTGCATTCCTGGGGCCTGGGACGGCCCTAACACTTCCTTTCAGCCTAATGGGTCCTGAGCCCCGTCCTTTGTCTGCTGATTAACTGCTCTGTTCATTGACCAAACCACTAATTGCCTGTTCCTTATAGTTACCCTACATTACTGTAAGAATTAATGAGACACAATTACAGCTCCCAGAAATCTCAGGTCTAGCCAACTGCACAGCACTCCAAGTGAATTAGAACTCTCGAAGAGAAAAGAGGGAAAAAAACTAGACAATTGTTCACAGGAAGCAGAATGCTTTTTTGTTTAAAAATTTTTGTATATATTTGAAGTTGTATCATAATTAGGCCCAGGGAGTGAAGGTAAGGGTAAAGAGAGAAAGAACAGACTAAGGACTTGGGAACTCAGCCTTCACTGAGAAATCATGGTGGATGCAAGAAACATGTATAATGCAGATGTATGAAATGCTTAGGAAACAGAATGAACACAAAAGCAATGCTATAGACAGTACTTAAAACCAATAACGAATCAGCAGTTGAAAGAGAGCATTACTACATGTGACAATACACTATAAGAGCATCCGTTTAGACTTATCCCCTCACGTAGATGGTATTTTGCTCAATTTAAACAAAATTTTTATTTATATTGGTATTCTTCAACTCAGAATGCTATGTCCATTAGAAACCATGACTCATTTGCCAAGATTTGTGGAGGACTTGCAAATGGCTAAAGAGGCAATAGCTCTTTGACTATCTGGTAAGGGAGAGGGAGTAATTTTCCCTCTACCAAATCTTTTCAAACTGGAAAAAAAAATTCAAGTGTGGGTATAATTCCAGACACTTGAAATTGCAATTATTTCAAAACTCTGCTAGATATGCTGGTCCTGGTTTTCTTTGTAGATGGTGACTTGCTCTCATGCATTTCTGTTAAGATTATCAACAGTCTGGTAAAAAGTACTGTTTTAATCCAATTTTCCCTAAAAATAAGGATTTTTATATATTCACACACATATACAAAGGTATTTTTTTTAATTTATGGAAAAATAAAATTTAAAAATAATACAAATCTTTCCACAAACTTTTTGAAGTATTCTTGTATATGCATAGATAGAGGATCGACAGAGAGAGAGACAGGAGAGGAGAAAGAAATGGCAAATGGAGAGATGGTATTCAGACAGGGAGAGAGATAAACAAAAAAGGGGGAAATGTGGCAGGTAGAGAGATGAAAGCTTGAGAGGGAGATTGAGAGATTACGGGAAAGAGAAAGAGAGAAAGAAAGAGAAAGAGAAGATAGCTAGCTAGCTAGACAGAGAGAGAGAAATCAGGATCAGGTTCCCAATTGAACAGACTGAACCTTCTTCAAACCTCAGCTCAATACCAGAACCATGCTTTGGCTATTAACTCGGCATGGAGGGAGAGGTGAACAGAATGCCATCTGTTCAGGGACAAGTCTGCAGAATTGTAAACATACAAATGAAACGTTTCCACGTGTGTGAGGGAGTAGGCAGAACCATGAAAAACCTGCAAGGCTCTTTTCAAGGCACACCAGCCCCCATGGAGGTGACAGAATGTTTGTGTCGGCTCAAACAGCTCCTCAGGGCCACAGAAAAGAGCAGGTGTATTCATGGTTAACTTCTAACCATTTATCAGAAGGCAGAAGAAAAACTCTCTGTCCCTGTGTTTCAGTTAAAGATCTTGCTACAGAAAGTGGAAGGAGGGCTACAATGAAGAATGCCCAGGGGCTCCCCAAACAAATGTTGGCTGGGGTTCTGGGCCAAGTGATACCTCCACACCCCACAGCTGTTCCATCAAGGCTGTGTTACCTGCCATATCTCCTTCCTCCCTTGTGGAATTTTCTCACCCTCCCCTGCCTCTCAAATCTTATCCATGCTTCAAGGCCAGCTCCTCTACACACCCACCTCTCAACCCCATCCTCCCATCAAAGGAAATTTTTCTCTCTTTTGACATCCCAAGGCACATATTGCTTGTACCAACTCGTACCAAACATTTGTCACTTAATCACATGCAGTATCAACTTTTCTATGAAGAAATGCCTGGGTCTCCATCTAGACTACAAATTCCACGAGGGAAATGAGATAACTTCTGTCCCTCCCTCTACCAATGTCCTCCACCCCCAGGACAGTTAGCAGGGCCTTATGTACCTTGTGGGAATTTAATAAATGTCTTAGGAATAAGTGAATCCATAAACAGGTGAATCAACACAGAAAATAATAATCAAAGTAAAAGAAATAGGTAGAAAGTGGGAATGATTTAACATACCAAGTGGTTTATGAACAGAAGTTTGGCCCAGGGTTAGGGTATAGGCATAAGACAGGTCCCAATATCTGCCTTGAATCCCCTTTATTAGAGTGTGCTTCAATAGGACGGAGCTTTTGAAAGACTTTAAAGGAAGAGAGGGCTCTCTCTGGAGTTCCAGAAATACAAGGACTGTTACAGGAAGGAAATCACCAAGTGAATGGATTAGCTGGGCAACCAGAAGAGATGAGAGGTGAGATGTAAAAACTGAGGTAGAGACTTAGAGCAAAGAGTTCGGGTATTGATATGGAAACGCAGGGAGTGGCCAATGCAGGCATCCAGGGAGAATGTTTATCTTAGCACTTAAATTAAGAATACATGAGGTGCAGGCAAGAAAGCGGAGATAGAAACAAGTTAACTATAAAATCGTGTTTGAACTAGCAAGACAGTAAGGTACTTAACTAACTAGCAATTGCATTCATTTGGACTGGCTGTTGAGCTCAGTTGGTTAGAGACATTCAAAGCAGCATCTTAACACTTAGGTCTTAGCGTTCAGATCCCTATAGCAGCCAGATACCTAAATTAAATAGGTAATAGAAATTGCATTCATTAAAATATTGTGTTTTAGTTAAAGTAAGCATATCAAAAATACTCAATCTCACTAATACTATATTACATTTATATAACGTATTTTATTGTAATGCTAATGTATAAAGCATAAAAAAGTAAGATTTTTTTCTACCCATCGAATTGACTTGAGAAGATAGGCAACAACCAGGGCTGACCAACAAATGGGTAAGCAGAAGTTTAAACTGGTACAAGCCTTTTGGAGGGTAATTTGTCATGAGGTATTAAATTTTAAAACATGCATACCCTTTAAATCAGCAATTCTATTTACAGAATTTTTCCTGGGGAAATGCTCCCTGAGTGTACAAAGATTTTCTTTTCAGCCTTGTTTCTAAGAGTGAAAAAGTTAGAAACAACACAGATATTCAACAATAAGCAATTGGCAAAATAAACTATGGTAAATTGGTAAAATAAACAATGAAATAATATGCAGTATATTTTTAATGAGCTTATTATCTATCCAGACTAACTCAAAAAATGTACAGGACATAATGAAAAAGTTAGTGCCAGAGTAAATTTATAATGTACTAATATGTATCAATAACGATTATAATTATAACTATTGCAGCATATGTGAGAAAATATGGAAGAATATACATATCAGTAGCTATCACGAAGGAATGACAGCAATGAGAGAAAAGAATACAAAAACCTATTAATTTATATGCTACAAATTTCTGTGCTCTTTTGAATGTTTTTTAAAAATTTATTTATTTATTTATTACAAATATTCATAAGATACAAAGCTGATTGCCCCCCCTCTGGCCCATGATGTGGGGGCCAGATTCATACTGGGGGCATATCCATTACCAGAAATTACTTTCGTACCCTTTGTCCCCTCCCAATTATCCCCCAACCTCCCTCACCTTTCCCCTCTCCCCTCAACTCCAATTTGTAGCCCTAGGAACGTCCCCTCCCTCTGTTGGATCATGGGACTACTGTGGTCTTTCTTTCCTGCCTTCCTCTCTCTCTTAGCTCCCACATATGAGTGAGCACATGTGGTATTTATCCCTCTGTGCTTTGCTTGTTTCATTCAACATAAGTTTCTCCTGGTTCATCCATGTTGTTGCACATGGGAGTATTTCATTCTTTTTTATGGCAGAGTAGTATTCCATGGTGTAGATATACCACAGTTTCCTTATCCAATCATCTATTAATGGACATTTAGGTTGGTTCCATAGCTTTGCTGTTGTAAACAGAGCTGCAGTAAACATGGGACTGCAGGTATCCCTTTGACATGATGATTTCCATTCCTCTGGATATATACCCAAAAGAGGGATTGCTGGATCATATGGAAAATCTATCTGTAGTTATTTGAGAAACCTCCAAATTATTTTCCAAAGTCGTTGTACTAATTTACAGTTCCACCAACAGTGTAGGAGCGTCCCCTTCTCTCCACACCCCTGCCAGTATCTGTTATTCACCATCTTTTTGACTATAGCCAGTCTAACTGAAGTGAGGTGGTATCTCAGTGTGGTTTTAATTTGCATTTCCCTGATAACTAGGGATGTTGAGCATTTTTTCATGTATCTGTTGGCCATTTGTATGTCTTCCTTTGATAAATGTCTATTCAGCTCCTTTGCCCATTTTTTAATTGGGTCATTTATATTTTTACTGTATAATTGCTTGAATTCTATGTATATTCTGGATATTAGTCCCTTGTTGGATGCATAGTTGGCAAAAATTTTCTCCCACTCTGTAGGTTGTCTTTTCACTCTGTTAATTGTTTCTTTTGCTGTGCAGAAACTTTATAGTTTGATATAGTCCCATTTGTTTATTTTTTCTTTTGCTGCTTGTGCTTTTGAGCTCATGTTCATAAAGCCTGTGCCCTGACCTAAATGCTGAAGTGTTTCACCTGTATTTTCCCTCAGTAATTTTACAGTTTTTGGTCTTATACATAGGTTTTTAATCCATTTTGAGTTTATTTTAGTGTATGGGAGATGCAGATCTAGTTTCATTCTTCTGCATATGGATATCCAGTTTTCCCAGCACCACTTGTTGAAGAGGCAATCTTTTCCCCAATGTAGATTTTTGTTGCCTTTTCTAATATCATATGGCTGTAAGCCTGAAGAGTGATTTCTGGGTTCTCGATTCTACTCCACTGGTCTGAATGTCTATTTTTATACCAGTACCATGCTGTTTTGGTTACAACAGCTTTGTAGTATAATTTGAAGTCAGGCAGAGTTATGCCTCCAGCTTTGTTTTCTTTGCTCAGGATTGCTTTGGCTATTCAGGGTCTTTTGTTTTTCCATATGAAAGTTAAGATTGTTTTTTCCATATCTGTGAAGAATGTCATTGGTATTTTGATGGGGATGGCATTGAATCTGTAGATCGCTTTGGGTAGTATAGACATTTTCACAATGTTAATTCTTCCAATCCAAGAGCATGAAATATCTTTCCATCTTTTTGTGTCTTCTTTAATTTCTTTCAGAAGTGGTTTGTAATTCTCATTGTAGAGGTCTTTCACCTCCTTGGTTAAATTGATCACTAGGTATCATATTTTTTTGGTGACGATTGTAAATGGGCTTACTTTATTTCTCTTTCTGTTAATTCATTATTTGAGTATATAAATGCTACTGATTTGGGGGCAGTTATTTTGTATCCTGCAATGTTACTGAAGTTATTAACCAGCTCTAGGAGTTTTTTGATAGTGTCTTTAGCTTTTTCTATATATAGTATCATGTCATCTGCAAATAGGGAATGTTTGACTGCATCTTTTCCAATCTGGATTCCCTTTATTTCTTTCTCTTGCCTGATTGCTCTAGCTAGTACCTCCAGTACTATGTTGAATAGAAGTGGTGAGAGTGGACTCCTTGTCTTATTCCTATCCTTAAGGGGAAGGCCTTCAATTTTTCCCCATTCAGAATAATACTGGCAGTGGGCTTGTCATAAATGGCTTTTATTGTGTTAAGATATTTTCCTTCTATACCTAATTTGTTAACAGTCTTTATCATGAAGGAATTTTGAATTTTGTCAAATGCTTTTTCAGCAT
>NW_007735395.1:15245-16593 GCF_000696425.1 Galeopterus variegatus | reverse complement strand
CATGATTGCCT
Organism: Galeopterus variegatus; assembly: GCF_000696425.1. Classification (NCBI taxonomy): domain Eukaryota; kingdom Metazoa; phylum Chordata; class Mammalia; order Dermoptera; family Cynocephalidae; genus Galeopterus; species Galeopterus variegatus. Next base: position 16,582 of record NW_007735395.1, on the reverse strand, counting down.
TGGCTACTCAGGGTCTTTTGTTGTTCCATGTGAATGGATGAAAGTTAAGATTGTTTTTTCTATTTCTGTGAAGAATGTCATTGGTATTTTGATGGGGATGGCATTGAATCTGTAGATCGCTTTGAGTAGTATAGACATTTTCACAATGTTAATTCTTCCAATCCAAGAGCATGAAATATCTTTCCATCTTTTTGTGTCTTCTTTAATTTCTTTCAGAAGTGGTTTGTAATTCTCATTGTAGAGGTCTTTCACCTCCTTGGTTAAATTGATCACTAGGTATCATATTTTTTTGGTGACGATTGTAAATGGGCTTACTTTATTTCTCTTTCTGTTAATTCATTATTTGAGTATATAAATGCTACTGATTTGGGGGCAGTTATTTTGTATCCTGCAATGTTACTGAAGTTATTAACCAGCTCTAGGAGTTTTTTGATAGTGTCTTTAGCTTTTTCTATATATAGTATCATGTCATCTGCAAATAGGGAATGTTTGACTGCATCTTTTCCAATCTGGATTCCCTTTATTTCTTTCTCTTGCCTGATTGCTCTAGCTAGTACCTCCAGTACTATGTTGAATAGAAGTGGTGAGAGTGGACATCCTTGTCTTATTCCTGTCCTTAAGGGGAAGGCCTTCAATTTTTCTCCATTCAGAATAATACTGGCAGTGGGCTTGTCATAAATGGCTTTTATTGGGTTAAGATATTTTCCCTCTATGCCTAATTTGTTGAGAGTCTTTATCGTGAAGGAATGTTAAATTTTGTCAAATGTTTTTTCAGCATCTATTGAGCTTGTTGATGTGATGTATCACATTTATTGACTTTTGTATATTGAACCATCCTTGCATCCCGGGATAAATCCCACTTGATCATAGTGTATGATATTTTTAATATGTTGCTGTATTCTAATTGCTAATATTTTGTTGAGGATTTTAGCATCTAGATTCATCAAGGATATTAGCTTGTAATTTTCTTTTTTTTGTTGTGTCTTTATCTGGTTTTGGTATCAGAGTTACGTTGGCCTCATAGAATGAGTTTGGGAGAATAGCATCTGTTTCAATTGTTTAGAACAGTTTCATGAGAACTGGTATTAACTCCTCTTTAAAAGTTTGATAGAACTCAGTTGTAAAGACATCTGGACCCAGACGTTTTTTGGTTGGAAGATTGTTAATTACCGCTTTATCTCCTTGCTTGTTATTGGTCTGTTCAGGTTTTCTATCTCTTCTTGGTTCAGTCTTGGTAATTTATATGTGTCTAAAAACTTATTCATATCTTCCAGATTTTCAAATTTGTTGTCATACAGTTTGTTTTAGTCTGTTTTGTGTTGCTTTAACAGAAATAC
>NW_007735395.1:4196-14432 GCF_000696425.1 Galeopterus variegatus | reverse complement strand
ACAATCATTCTATCTCAACAGTCCCAAAAGTCTTAGCTTGTTCCAGCACCAACTTAAAAGTGCAAAGTCCAAAGTCTCCTCTGAGACTAAAAACAAAAGTCCTTCCAGCTAGGAACCTGTAAAAGTCAAAACCAAATTAATCTAATGCAAAGACACAATGGTGGAACAGACACTGGGTACATATTCCCATTCCAAAAGAGAGGAATAGGCCAGAAGAAAGGAGAAACAGGCCCCAAACAAGTCTGAAACTCAGTACGGGAGACGTTATGTCTTAAAGCTCCAAAATAATCTTCTTTGACTCCAAGTCCTGCATCCTGGGCACAATTGGGCATCCAGGCCACCAAAGCCTCAGGCAGCCTTGCTCCCACAGCTCTGCCAGGCACAGTCCATTGGGCTGCGCTGGTGCCTGCAGCTTTTCCAGGCCAGTGTTGCACATTACCAGTGGCCCTGCAGTTCCAGGGTCCTAGAGGCAGCCCCGCTGCCTTGGATTTACTGGTGGGGGCTATCTGTGGGGGATCTGACCCCACACTCCTGCTTGGTATTGCTCTAGCAGATGACCTGTGTGGTGGCTCCACCCCTGTTTCAGGTCTCTGCCTGGGTCCCCAGGCTTTTCCATAAATCCTCTGGAATCTAGGTGGAGGCTGCCACACCTCCATGGCTCTCATGTCCTGCCAGCCTGCAGACTTAACACTAGGTGGACACCACCAAGGTTTCAGGCCTCTACTCTCCAGGGCAGCTGCATGAACCACACTTGAGGCTGCTCCAGCCAGAGCAGCTGGGATGCAGGGAGCAGGGTCCCGAGGTCAGCTGTGCCCCAAGTCTGTCCTCTGAGACAACTCAGTCCTTCTAGGCCTCAGGGCCCGTGATGGGTGGGGAACCCTTCCTGACTTCTCAAATGCCTTTAGGGTATTTTTTCCATTGTCCTGGCTCTTAGCATCTGGCTGCCTCACCCTAAGATAATGTCTTTAGCCAACAGTTTATCTGCTTCACCCTTGCATTGCTCTCCGGCTCTCCACTTCTCTACCACATGGCCAGGCTGCAAATATTCCAAAACTTTACTCACTGCATCCCTTTNTACCCAGTTCCAAAGCTGCATCCACATTTTCAGGTATCTGTATAGCAACACCCCACTCCTGTTACCAATTTTCTGTTTTAGTCCATTTTGTGTTGCTATAACAGAAATACCTGAAACTGGGTAATTTATAAAGGAAAGAGGTTTATTTGGCTTACGATTCTGGGACAGCTGCATCTGGCATGGGCCTCAGGCTGCTTCTACTCATGACAGAAAGTGGCTGGCAGCCGGTGGGTACAAGCAGATCACATGGCAAGAGAGGAAATGAGAGAGAGAGAGAGAGAAGGTGCCAGCATCCTATGCACAACAACCTCTCACAGGAACTAATACAGCAAAATCATTCTGCCTTAAATCCCCAACTCACACTGAAGAGGAGAAATAAAAGGGGAAATAATGATCAAAAGATATTTAAATGACCTAAACAAGTAGCAATTAAATGACAGGAATTAAACAATACTTCTCAATAACTACTCTGAATGTGAATGGACTAAATTCTCCATTCAAAAGACACAGACTGACTGGATTAAAAAGCTAGACCCAAGTATATGCTGTCTTCAAGAGACCCACCTGACCTGTAAAGACACTGATAGACTAAAAGTGAAGGGATGGAAAAAAATTTACCATACAAATGGAAACCAAAAATGAGCAGGAGTAGCTATTCTTATATTGGACAAAATAGACTTTAAACCAAAAAACATTAAAAAAGACAAAGAAATCCATTCTATGATGATAAAGGGAAATATCCAGCTAGAAGACATAACAATCATAAACATGTATGCACCCAATACCAGAGCACCCTGATATGTTAAACAAACACTCTTATACCTAAAGGAGATAGGACATAATACACTAATAGTGGATGATCTGAACACCCCTCTCTCAGTGTGGGACAGGACTTCCAGGCAATGTCAGCAAAGAGACACAGGATTTAATCTATATCCTAAACCAAATAGACTTGGCAGATATATACAGAACATTTTACCAACAGCTAAATAATACACTTTCTTCTCATCAGCTCATGGTACATTCTCCAGGATAGATGACATATTAGGTCACAAATCTAGTCTCAGCAAATTTTTAAAAATTGAAATCATTCCAACAATCTTTACAGACCACAGTGGACTAAAACTGGAGATAAACAATAAGCAAATCACTGGAAGCTATACGAATACATGGAAAATAAATAATAGGCTCCTGAATGACCTATGGGTCCAAGAAGAAATTAGACAGGAAATCAAAAAATTTCTAGAAACTAATGAAAAAAAGATACAACATACCAAAACTTGTGGGATACTGCAAAAGCAGTACTAAGAGGCAAATTTATTGCAGTAAATGCTTGTATCAAAAAAAAAAAAAGGAAAGACTCCAAATAAATGACCTAACACTATGCCTCAAAGAACTTGAAAAAGAACAACAATCCAAACCTAAAGGCAGTAGACGGAAAGAAATAATTAATATCAGAGCAGAACTAAATGATATAGAGACACAAACCACAATAGAAAAGATCAACAAAACTAAAAGTTGGTTTTTCGAGAAGATAAACAAAATAGACACACCATTAGCTAAATAAACAAACAAACAAAAAAGAGTGAGAAGACCCAAATAACAAAAATCAGAAATGAAAAGGGAGACATTACAACTGACACCACAGAAATACAAAGAATCATTAGAGACTATTATAAACAACTGTGATGGAGTAAATGCTTTAACTCTTTTGAGGTTCTTTCTCAGTCAAGATCAGCAATTCTACTACTAGGAAGTGTGCAAATTTTCTCCTTCTGGAACAACATACTGAGAAACATTACAAATACATCCCCATGAACTAGCAAGGCACCTGCTCAAACTCTCTCAGTTTCAAATCAGTTAATTTCTACATCTATAACCAATTACATCATACTTCATATTTTAAAACCTTTTCAGAAGAGAGTTTGTAGCTGTACACAAAAAAGAATTTTTAAATTAACATTAATTATTCTTGAAATAACTTAGACTCATTTTAGGCAACAGATTTACTGGGTTTTAAACTATTTCAATGTCACACATATTTTTATATTTTAAAAAGTCTATATGAACCCATTTCATTTGTGACTTAATTCCAATATATATATATATATATATTAATACATGGACACAATCTAACTAGCTAACGCTCTTTCACCCCCAGTAAATATCATATAAAATCAGAATGCTTATGTCATATATAAGCAATCTATACTTAGCTAAATGCTACATAATGGACTCAAATGTCAGCTTTAATACCTGTTCTTGTATGTTCTTGAAAGAGTCATTTGGACTCTTCCCCACCACAGCACAATGCATATTTTTATGCAGGTTTATATTTTGTACATTTGTTCTTATACACAGATATGTTCACAATGTAAGTTGGCTACTTTTTAAAATAAAGTTTCCAAAACCTTGTAAACATGATGCTTAGTGAAATAAACCAGACCCAAAAGGGCAAATGTTGTGTGATTCTAGTTATAAAATAAGCAAGTTCACAGAGACAGAAGGAATGGTGGTTACAAGGTGCAGGGAGAGGAAAGAATGAGGAATTGGTGTTTAATGGGTACAGAGGTTTTGTTTTTAAAATTGGGAGTACAGATAGTGGAGGTTGTTAAACAACATTGTAAATGTAATTGATGTGAACTTATGAATGGTTAAAATAAATAAGTGTATGTATATTTTACCACAATAAAAATAAATAAGCTCTCCAAGAATAAAATCATAGGGGAGATTTCCAGCTTCTGGTCTGGGATTTAAGAAGCTTAGAAGTCTCTACTCTATTCTAACAACAAGTTAAAGCTCAATAAACCATAAAAAGCAACAGTGCTTCTTAGATCCCTCAGAGAAGTGAGGTCACAGGACAAAACACTGCCCCCAAAATTGGAGAGTCAGAAAGGCAGATAAAGAAAATCACAATTTACAAGAGGAGAAGCACATGAGCACAAACCTCCACAAGAACAAGTGCAGAGCAGGAGAACCTGAAGTGTGATTGATGAATTACTTGACACTCAATCTGGACAAGTCTGAGAGATGAAAACTCCAGGGGAACCCAACCATGAAATATCATAAAATTCCTTTATGAATTTTATCTCCAGAACCTCTACCAGGTCCTCGCAGTAAATATCAGAGAAATATACCCTTCTGTTTCCATCAGGGAGAGAAAAAGCGATGATTTTGAAATATGCCAGAGCATTCTGTTCTTAAAAAGCCTACCCTCAGGAGAAACTATTTTACCAGAACCTAACTTGCTGGGCTTTTATCAGAGTTTGGGGAAAGGGAAATATCCAACCTCAGCCCCTTCTAGCCATCGTGCCTCCGCTAAGGTGGGGGGTGGGGCAGAATTGAAAAGCACTGGTGAAGGTTACAGTCTAGGGGTACAGGTTGACCAAAGACTGAAACCTAATCATAGGACTATAGAATGCTTCCCCTTCCCCCCACAACTTACCACTATGTAACCAAAGACCTATTTACCATAGGTTCTTTTAGCCAGTACATCATGTCTGCCTGTCAATGAAACATTACAAGGCATACTAGAAGACAAGAAATATAGTTTAAAGAGAATGAAAAAGTATCAGATCAGAATCAATCAGACCAAAAATATTTTAAAACTATGATAAATAATGATAGAGGCTTTAATGGAAAAAGTAGACAACATGCAAGAACAGATGGATAATTTAAGCAGAGGATGGAAATTCTGAGAAAATCAAAAAGAAATGCTAGAGGTCAAAAACACTATAACAGAAATGGAGATTGCCTTTGATGGGCTGTAGATTGGACACAGCTGAGAAAAGAATCTCTCAGCATGGAGACATGATAATAGAAACTTCCAAAATTGAAAAGCAAAGAGAAAAAAGACTGGAAAAAAAATAAAACAGAATACAATATCTGTTGAACTGTGGGACAACTACAAGAGGTGTAAAAAAATGCAATGAAAATACCAGGAGAAGAAAGAGAAAAAGAAATAGAAGGAATATTTAAAGCAACAATGACTGAGAATTTCCCCAAATTAATGTTAAACACCAAACCAGAGATGGAAAGCTCAGAGAATACCTTGCATATAGAAGAGCAAAGATAAGAATTATAATTGATTTCTCCTCAGAAACCATGGAAGCAAGAAGAGAGTAGAGTGAAATATTTAAATTGTCGAGGGGAAAAAAATCAACCTAGAATTCTGTACCCTGCAAAATTATCCTTCACAGTGAAGGAAAAATAAACACTCTCAGAAAAATGAAAATTGAGGGAATTTGTCTCCTGTAGGCCTCCCTTGCAAGAAATGTTGGAAAAAGATCTTCAAAGAGAAGGACAATGAGGTACATCAGAAACTCCAATTGATGTAAAGAAGAGTATCAGAAAATGAATAAGTGAAGGTAAAATAAAAATTTCTGTATTTATTATTCTTGATTGATCTAACAGTTAACAATTTGTTCAAAATAAGAACAATATATATGATTATATTATATTGTATATATTTATATAACATACATAGTTGGCCTTTCTTATCCATGGGTTACACATCTGCGGATGCAACCAACAGTGGATCAAAGACATTTGGAAAAAAATAAAATAAAAAATAATACAAATAAAAATATTATAATAACTAGTCACATAGCACTTACATTGTATTAAGTATTATAAGTAAATATTTAATTTTTTAGAGATTATTTAAAATATTTAGCACAGTGTGTGTAGGTTATATGCAAATACTGTGCCATTTTATATAAGGGAATTGAGCACCCACAGATTTTGATATCCACAAGGATTCCTGGAACCAATTCTACCCGGATACTGAGAGACAACTGTGTACATGTACACACACACACACACACACACGCTTGTGTATGCGATGTACAAGTGACATGAATGACAGCAATGACACAAGGAATAGGAGGGAGGGATTAGGAATATTTTGTTATCATAAGATTCTTGCACTACTCAGCTTCAAGACTTAATATAAATCAACATTAATGAAGACAGTGTGGTTTTGGTGAAAGAATAGACAAATAGATCAAGGGAAGAGAATAGAGAGCCCAAAAATAGACCCACATAAATATAGTCAACTAATCTTTGACAAAGGAGTAAAGGCATACAATTCAGCAAAGATAGTGTTTTCAACAAACACTATGGCTGGAACAAACAACCATCCACTTGGCAAAAAATAAATCAAGACATAGACTGTTTTAGCCCATTCAGGCTACTGTAACAAAGTGCCATAGACTGTCTGGCTGATAAACAACAGAAATTTATTTCTCATAATTTCAGAGGCTGGAAGTCCAAGATCAGGATGCCAGGGTACCGAGTTCTGATGAAGGCCCTCTTTTCTGTTGCTGACTGGTGGCTTCTTACTGTATCCTCCCATGGCAGAAAAAAACCCTTTCAGGTCCATTCAGGCTACTGTAACAAAGTGCCATAGACTGTCTGGCTGATAAACAACAGAAATTTATTTCTCATAATTTCAGAGGCTGGAAGTCTAAGATCAGGATGCCAGGGTACCGAGTTCTGATGAAGGCCCTCTCTTCTGTTGCTGACTGGTGGCTTCTTACTGTATCCTCCCATGGCAGAAAAAAACCCTTTCAGGCCTCTTTTATAAGTGCACAAATTCCATTCATGAGGGCTCTACCCTCATGACCTAATCACTAGCCAAACGTCCCTGGATTTCAACATATCAATTCTGGGGGACACAAACATTCATACCATAACACAGACCTTCCACCTTCACAGAAAATAACTCAAAATGGATTATAGACCTAAACGTAAGATGTAAAACTATAAAACTCCTAGATGATAACATAGGAGAAAACCCAGATGATCTTGGGTACAGAGAAGACTTTTTAGGTTTTTAGATACAACACCAAAGGAACAATCCATGAAAGAAATAGTTGATAAGGTGAACTTCATTAAAATTTAAAATTTCTTCTCTGTGAAAGACAATCTCAAAAGAGTGAGAAGACAAGCCATAGCTTGGAGAAAACATTTGCAAGAGGCACATCTGATAGAACTATTATCCAAAAATCTATGAAAAAATCCTAAAACACAACAAGAAGAAAAAGGAACAGCTCAATTAAAAAATGGGCCAAAGACTTCGAGCAGACACCACACCAAAGAAGATACACAGATGACAAGTAAACACATAAAAAGATGTTCAACATCATAAGTCATTAGAAATTGCAAATTAAAACAACACATGTATTGGAATGGCCAAAGCGCAAAGCACGGACCCCACCAAATGCTGGAGAGGACGTGGATCAATAGAATCTCTTATTCATTGCTGGTAGGAATGCAAGATGGTACAGCTACTTTGGAGACAGCCTGGCAGTTTCTTAAAAAACTGAAGATACTCTTACCATACCATCCAACAATCACACTCCTTGTACTTCCCCAAACGAATTAAAAACTTACTTCTACACAAAAACCAGCACACAGATGTTTATAGCAGCTTTTTTCATAATTGTCACAACTTGGAAGCAACCTAGACATCCTTCAGTAGGTGAATGGATAAACAAATTGTGGTGCATTCAGTTAACAGATATTATTTAGCACTAAAAAGAAATGAGCTGTCAACCCATGAACAAACATGTAAGAAACTTAAATACATGTTACTAAATGAAAGAAGCCAATCTGAAAAGGCTACATACTGAATGATTCCAGCTGCATGACATTCTGGAAAAGGCAGAACTATGTAGACAATAAATAGATTAGTGGTTGCTGGGTGTTAGGGGGAAGGAAGTGATGAATAGGTGGAGCACAGAGGAGGTTTAGGGTATTGAAACTATCTGATGTGATATTACAGTGGTGGATACATGTCATTACACATTTGTCCAAACCCATAAAACATACAACATTGCTACGGGTTAAATGTGTCCCCCTAAAGTTCACGTAATGGAAACTTAATCTCCATCGTAACAGTGTTAAGAGAGTGGGAAATCCTATTACAGTAATTGAAAGGTGGGGCCCTAAAGAGGTGATTAGATTGTGAGGACTTACCCTCATGAATGGATTAATCCACTGACAGTTTAATGGGTAGTCAAGAACTGACAGTTTAATGGGTAGTCATGGACATGGTCATGATGGCTGTCTGAGGAAAGCAAGTGAGAAGCTTAGCTCTTTCTTGGTGAGCCCATTTTCACCATATGAAACCTGGTTGCCATGGGACTCTGCAGAGAGTTCCCACCAAGAACAAGGCCCTCACCCAATGCACCACCTGGGCTGTGGGCTTCCCAGCCTCCAGAATTGTATGAAGTAAATTTCATTTCTTAATAAATCACCCAATTTCAAATATTTTGTTATAAGCAACAGAAGTGGACTAATAGAAACATCAAAAGTGAACCCTAATGTAAACTATGGCCTTTGGGTGATAATGGTGTGTCAATGTAGGTTCATTGATTGTGACAAATGTACCTCTCTGGTGCAGGATGTCAAAAGCGGGGGAGGCTGTGCACGTGTAGTGACAGGGGGTTTATGAAAACCTTGTCTATTTTTCACTCGGGTTGCTGTGAACCTCAAACTGCTCATAAAAAATGAAGCTTATTACTTTAAAAAAAGAATGAAAACATAGCTACTCTACATTCTAGAAATTGTTCATGATGTCATGTTCAAAATGACTCCTCAATTATAGTGAACAGTGGTCATTGTAATATAATTGGAAATTGTCTCAATTCATAATATTATTATGAATTCAAATTATTTTAAGATGCTAAATATATTGAATTCTAGAAATATATCATGAATTAGAATGTGAAGTGAGCCTTTTTCACAAGACTTTATGTGAGAGTCTAGGAACTCTGAAGAGACAGGAGACCTAGTACCCCAATAATAATGCGCGATTAAACAAGATACGTTTTAACAAAGATACCTGCCACCTTTATTGTTCACACGACAGATTTGCTTTTAAAAGCACAGCTGTTGTTATTGTTGTTGCTGCTATTGTTGCTGCTGTTCAAAACGTGCAATTTTAAAATGTGATCCAGGTGCATACCCTGGTTTGGACCATGGTTGGGTCCAATGACTCCATTTTGGACATACATAAGTGTAGCTCACAGCCTATGTCTCTGTCACAATGTAACTAAGTTTACACATGCAAAGGGAATGGAAGACTTGTTACCTTAATAACAAAATTAAATTCCACCCTTTTCTTAATGTGCTATTTCAGGCTATGTGGTTTTGGTCCAATTATTGTACAAATTTCCTAATTTGTCACATCAGTTTATGTTTGTGCAAACAAAAACATAGCCTATACAACCCCACTTTTTGAGAGAATCTAGCAAATCGTGCTATTTTTTCCAGTGGCAATATCTACAAAGTTCAAAGTAAAACATTTATTTGACAATGTAGACCAAGACTAAAGCTAAAACGTTTTTAGTTTGATCTATAATATACAGCCATGATCTACAAGCAGTAACAGGTGCCAAAGCTTGATGATAAATTCATGAGATAAAAATTTAAATCTAAGAAAATAATTGTCTATTCTAATATTTTTCAGCCACTCTGGAAAATGACCACCATTATTTAATTTTATTGGTGAAATTCATCAACTCCATTTTAAGGAAAAGCAATACACTCTAAGACTTAGACTAAGGACGACTTAGGGAAATTTTCTTTCTAAATTAATGATAGTGAGTAAGTCTCCTAAGGCTTGAACGTTTAGGTACATTTTAAACATCTGCTACAGTGTACATGGGATTTTTTTAATTTGCAAGCAGTTTATATTACATACATTTATTGATCACCAACAATATGCCAGGACCTGTGAAAAGCAGTGGGAATAATAAAAGCAGCTACCTTCATGGAGTTTATGACTTGAATGTATTATTCCCCAAACCTGAGGTCTTTGGAAAATCATGATTAACACAAAATCATTTTGTTTTATTCACTTTTCCTCACCAGAAGTCTTTCTTATCTAAGAGAAGTCCTATCAATTAGCACTCGAGATAAGGTGTGCTGAAATTTTCCAATAGGTGATTTTGTTAAAAATTTTAATAATTGCTGAATTCTGAATCTCTTCAAACATATCAACATGCCTTGAATAACCCACTATCAATAAGACTTGGGCTGTGAATTGCTTTAATATTAGCAACAAGGTCCTGCACTAGCCAAACCTACTCTAGCTGTTCTCCTTTTAATGAAGCTGCAAAAAAAAAAAAAAAAAAAAAAAAAAAAAGGGGGGT
>NW_007735395.1:0-3426 GCF_000696425.1 Galeopterus variegatus | reverse complement strand
CAAAAAAAAAAAAAAAAAAAAAAAAAAAAAAAAAGGCTGGTTGTGTTTAGGAATCTCTTGAGTAGCAACTTTCTTCTCCAAATTTTCTCTACAAAAAGTTTTCAAGGAGAGGTTAGAACTGTGACATAGGAATCATTACCCTTGTACTTTAAGCCAAGCAGGACACTGTTAAAGACAAGGTTTCACTCATTTCTATGACTGGGTGGTTTCTTTCTTGTAGTTTCTATCTTGTAGGCTAAATGTGAAACAAAAAAACGAGTTTGAAATGAATCTTTGCTAGCTCTACTTCATCAGGGGGAGTTCAAGCTTCTTTCTATGGCTCTTGTACTCCAGAAAATGTCTGTTTACATTTCTGCCCATTGAAAAAGAAACTGTTTAGAGTAAAGAAACTACCATTGCAAAATTTTTATATATGTAAATAATTAAATTTCAAGACAGTCTATGTTCAAACTAAAGACTGTTTCTAAGCACTGTCTCCTTTGTATGTCCAAAGTGAAAATGATATTTAAGAGAACTGAATAAAACCAGGAAATACAAAATGAGGAAGAAATAGATTTGTATTATTATTTGCCAGGCATATGTCCACAATCATTGCATTATTTAATGTACTTACAAATCTGTATGATTTGCAGTCCCATTTTACCGGGGTTGTTTTTATTTGTTTGTTTGTTTTTATTTTTGTTTTTTTAATTGAGGCAGAGAGAAAATACTAAATAAGCCCTAAGTCACACAGCAAGGAAATACTGGAGCAGGAATTCAAGCCCATGTTTTTTGAGTCAAAATCTAGTGATCAGTCTACTCTCTCAATGATCCATCTACTTATAATTAAAATATAAAATATTTCTACCTAAGATATCCAGATCATTACTTTACATCTCAACTTATATTTTACATGCAAAGGGAAACCTGCAATTACCAGTACAGTAACCAACTCTAGTACAACCTTTCCATGAAAAAAGATTAAGAGACTGTACTATAATAATGCATCTTGTGAGGTCATGAATAGTGTCATTCCTCAAAAGCACAGGAAACAAAAGAAAAAATAAACAAATGGAATTATATCAAACTAAAAAGCTTCTGCACAGCAAAAGGTAACAATAGAGTGAAAAGACAACCTGTAGGATGGGAGGAGAAAATATTTGCAACCCACACATAAGAAAAAGGTTTAATATCCTAAATATACAAGGAACTCAAACAACTTAACGGTAAAATAATAATAATAATCCAATTAAAAAATATGCAAAGGAGCTGAATAGGCATTTCTCAAAGGAAGAAATACAAATGGCCAACAGACACATGAAAAAATGCTCGACATCACTGAGCATCAGGGAAATGCAAATCAAAACCACATTGAGATATCATTCTCACCCCTGTTAGATTGGTGATTATCAAAAAGACAGAAAAACAAATGCTGGAGAGGATGCAGAGAAAGGGGAACCCTTCTACATTGTTGGTGGAACTGTAAATTAGTACAGCCATTCTGGAAAACAGCATGGAGCTTTCTCAAATAACAACAGACAGGGCCGGCCCAGTGGCGCACTGGAGAGTATGCCACTTGGGAGCGCGGCGGCGCTCCCACCGAGGGTTCAGATCCCATGTGGAGACCGGTTCCCGCTCACTGGCTGAGCGCGGTGCGGGCGCGACACCGAGGGTTGCGGTCCCGTTACTGGTCAGTAAAAAAAAAGACAAAAAGGAAAAAAATAAATAAAAAAAATAACAACAGACAGAACTTCCAAATGATCCAGCAATCTCACTACTGAGTATATATCCAAAGGAATGGAAATCACCATGCCAAAGGCCTACCTGCACTCCCATGCTTATTGCAGCTTTAGTTATAATAGCCAAAATATGGAATGAATCTAAATGTCCATTGATGGATGACTGGATAAGAAAAATGTGGTATATATACACAATGGAATACTACTCTGTCATAAAAACGATGAAATTCTGCCATTCACAGCAGCATGGAGGAGCTTGGAGAAAAATATGTTAAGTGAAATAAGCCAGGTACAGAAAGAGAAATACTGCTTGTTGTCACTTATAAGTGGTAGCTAAGAAAGAAAAGAAAGAAAAGGAAGGAAGGAAGGAAGGAAGGAAGGAAGGAAGGAAGGAAGGAAGGAAGGAAGAGAAGGAAAGAAAGAGAAAAGTGGAAGATCCACGGAGACCACATGCCCTGTGGTGCCAGCGCACAACACAGCAGGTAGGCCCTGCTGCCACCACCCAACTCCATCCCCAGTGTGCGCTTATCAAAGAGGTGCCCAGCCGAAGAAGTGGAAGATCCGCAGAGACCACACACCCTGCTGTGCCAGCATGCAACCCAGCAGGTAGGCCACATCACCACCTCCCGACTCCATCCCCAGCCCAGCCAAGTGCACACCAATCAGAGAGGCACCCAGCCAGAGAAGTGGAAGATCCTCGGAGACCATGAATCCTGTGGTGCCAGCATGCAACCCAGCAGGTAGGCCTCATTGCTGCTGCCTGACTCCATCCCCAGCCTGGCTGAGTGTGTGCTGATTGGAGAGGTAGAAAATCTGCAGAGAACATACGCCCTGCGGTCCCAGCATGCGACCCAGCAGGTAGGCCTCGTCGCCACTGCCTGACTCCATCCCCAGCCCAGCTGAATGTGTGCTGAACATAGAGGCACCTCCCCAGAGAGGCCCAAGACCTGAGGTGACCACACACCAGAGGCACTGGTGGGCAACCGAGCAGACACTGAGGTAGCCATACCAAATTGGCAGCCCCAGCAGCATCCTAGCCAGAAAATAGTGTCAAACCAGTGAACCATGAAGTCCCCTGCCACGATAACTAAACATCAAAGGAAAGATGACAGAAATATGAAAAATCAAGAAAGTACACCACCAAAGGGTAATAACTCTCAAGCTCTAGATCCTATAAAACAAGAAGCCCTTGAAATGTCTGACAAGGAATTTCAAGTGATAATTCTAAGGAAACTAAATGAGATACAAGAAAACTCAGCTGGACAACACGATGAAACCAGGAAAAGTATACAGGACCTGAAAGAAGAAATGTACAAGGAAATCAATGCCCTGAAAAAGAATGTAGCAGATCTTGCTGAGCTCAAGAATTCATTCAATGAAATAAAAAAAAAAAAAAACAGAGAGTTTAACCAGCAGGCATGCAGAAGCAGAAGAGAGAACTTCTGGCCTTGAAGATGGGCTGTTTGAAATAACACAGGCAGACAAAAAAAAAAAAGAAAAAAGAATTAAAAACGGTGAAGAAAATCTAAGAGAGATAGACAACCTTAAGTGCTCAAATATCCGAGTCATGGGTATTCCAGAAGGGGAGGAAAAAGGAGAATGCACTGAAAACATATTCAATAAAATAGTGGCAGAAAATTTCCCAGCTATAGGAAAAGACACAGATCTTCAGATTCAGGAAGCTCAAAGATCCCCAAACATATTCAAC
>NW_007735394.1:77596-78644 GCF_000696425.1 Galeopterus variegatus | reverse complement strand
TGTGCGTGTGTGCGTGCGCGTGCGCGCGTGTGTGTATAAATGTGTATGTGTTTACATTTTTTTTCCTGGAAAAAGGATTCAATAATTTTTTGCCAGATTTTCAAAGGGATCCATAACCCTCAAAGGATTAAGAACCAGAGCTTGATGGGGGCTCAAGAAGCTAGAAGGTTTGCCAATGCTCGGCTACTTCTTTTCAGAGGATGATTACAGAGACATGAAAACAGGGCCCAGAGATAACGAGGTCTGGGGCCAGTGGCTGGCTGGACCCTCCATGAAAGAACAATTGGAATCATTTTAAGAGTTCCCAGAAACCAGGCTAGTGGGTGATGGTCACAAAAGCGTCCACAGATGAGAAAACAGTCCTGGTTCCTTCCCTCTCTGATGGCGGATTCCCAGGTCTTTCTTTCCCAAAGCCCTGTGCCCCAGCTTTCCGAAACCCAAAAGATCTTGCTCGTGGAAGTTCAAAATTCATACAGCGAACACTTACTGAGTGCCTACTATGTGTCAGGCTCTAGTCTAGCCGCAAAATAAGGGACTTGCCTTCAGAGTGTTATAGACCTAGGCCAGTTTCCTTCCCAGGACACGAACATTTGAGCACTGCTGACCGACGCGTCCTTCCTGAGCTTAGTCCCCCGCGGCCCCCCAGTCCAGAGAGGCAGAGGCCATCCCACCCACAGCAGAGGGCTGGGGGCGAGGAGGGGCAGCAGTACCTGTGAGCAAAGCTGGAGGGAGGCTGCTAGGACGCAAGGAGCCAGAGCAGCTGGGCCAGGTTCAGCCCGGGCGAGGCTGGGGCAGGGGCTGGGCGGGGTGGGGACACTGCCCGCGGGGAGCGAGAGGGAGGCGACGCTGCCCGCAGGCGCCTCGGCCTCTGCCTGCTCTCGGCGCTGCGCCCGCCCGCTCCCTGCCCGCTGGGACCGTCTCGAAGCTCCGCTTTCCATACTGAGCAGTCCCCGGGAGGCGCGCGGACACGTCCCCAGGCCGGATAAAGATCGGCTCGGCGCTCGCTCCGCAGCGCGAAATCTCGCCATCAGTGCGGCTCGCGCGGCCG
>NW_007735394.1:55330-77236 GCF_000696425.1 Galeopterus variegatus | reverse complement strand
GGCAGAGGCGGCAGCGAGCGCCCGCGCTCCGACGCCCCCAGGCGGTGGGGCTGAGAGAGCCGAAGGATGGCTCCGAGCGCTGACCCCGGCGTGAGTACCCGCTCCCGGTGCCCCCACCCCCTCAGGCGGAGAAAGTTTCTCCAGCCCTACGGTCCCCTCCCGATCCGCCCAGGGGTGGCGGGGATGCTGCCCAGGAAGCAGGGAAGGCGGAGACCGTGAAGGAGGCCGCTTTGCTCCCAACTTGCCAAGAGGCGCTGGACTCGATGGGCACGTGAGCCTCCCCCGCGGGCTGGGGCGAGGTGGGCGCCGGGTTGGAGGTGGCGGAGAGGTGGGAGCCGGTGTGGAGGCGATAGCCCGCAGCTGGCAGGGAAGGTGCTGGGGGCGCACTGGAGGTCAGCCGTTTGGGGAGGGGGCACTGGGGCTGGGAGGGGGTGGAGCAGGTGGGGAGGGATGTGCCAGGGGAATCGCTGGGAGTCACCCAGCCAGGCAGGTTTAGCTTCGGGCCGGAGAAGCTACTGGCCTTGGCCAATTGCCTACGCTTCAATGCTGGGGAAGAGCCCCCAGGGGCTGGCTCTCCTTCCCCAGGGAAGCCGAGCTCCCGGGCACCACGCTGGGTGTCAGAGAGCTCCGGGAACTAGCCCCTCGCGCGGTGTAGTTGCCAGCCGCCTTTTGCTGGACCGAGGTGTGGTCTCGCTTTCAGGCTGTCTCAGGCAAGCCAGCTGCAGGCATTCTAGGGGAACCAGAGGTCCCCCTCGAACCCGTGGGGGCACGTAGAGGCTTTGATGGGGCAGCAGGCCGGCTTGGGGGCATGCCCAGCAATGCAGCGCGCCTCCTTGCAGTACAGTAGTTGGGAGCCTTGGTTAGTCCCGCTTCTGCAGAAACCAACTCAAGAATTCAGTGTCATCCCAGCCTGGATGGGAGCCTCCCAGAGTTGTGGGGAAATGCTCCTAGGGTTGGGGCGGGGGCTTCCCCCGGGAATGACTAATGAATATTGCTGCTGCTGGTGGTGGTGGTGGGTTTGCCTACTGTGGTTTCTGTGTGTCCCAGGAGGTGACACACAGAAGAGTTCTCCAGACAGGACACATTCTTGAGTCACACTTGAGATATCTTCTGGGATGGGTGCAGGACTTCCCAAGTGAAGCCAGGTGGAAAAGAAGGGAAGAAGGTACTGGGAGTAGGGGACAGCTTGGTGGTGCTGTCTTGAGTCAGGGGAGAACTCATGTGGGAAGAGAAAAGCTCTTCATGGACTATTTTGGACCCTGATGACTTTGGGCTGGAAATACCTAAGACTGAATTAGAGCTATTCAGAGAGTCACACTGTTCCTCACTTTCAGCTGCCGGGAAGGAGAGGTGGAGGATGGAAAAGTGGAACATGGCGGTTGTTCCAATATGGTCCTTGAGGAAGCATTTTCTCTTTCTCCAACTTGGTTAAGAACATCCTTCTGGCATCACATTCTGAAATCAACTTAAGAGGCAATGAAGGGAGTTTAGGGTCTTGATGCTGGTACAGAGGACTACAATTAGAATATTCCAGTTTCTAGTTGGTACTAATGGACTCTGGGAAGGTCGAAGGCAGTAGTTACCTACTCTGTAGCTGCTCAGTTGGGGCTGTATCCTTCACCTTACCCCATCCCTGAACATGGGTGGGTATTCAAACTCTTGGGGTAGCTGCTTCAGCCTGGAGATCTTTTATGGGGCCTATCAATCCGTTCCCCAAACCCCAGCTCCATCCTCTGTCTGCCTGCAGTCAACATTTTTCTGCTGCATTTCCCAAGACCTTCTCTCCACTGAGGATTTGTGCAGCAAAAACCTGCTTGTTGCTCTTTCTTCCCTTTTCTCCATCTGGGTTGCACCTGGTGTTCTGAACCCTGATGTTTATTCCTCGGCACCTTGATGTTTGGTTAAGACGTCCTATGGCCGCACAGGGGTGCCCCTGTGAATGTGTGGACCAATGGCCTGTGTAATTCTAGGGAGTGAAACATAGGCTTTTATAGAGAGAGGACCACCAACCAGGAAGGCAGTCCTATTAAACAGCTTGTGACAATTTCAAGCTTCCTTGCTGCCTGCTGAGGCAGAAGCTTAAGTGTGGAGCAGGCTCCTTGGTGTCCAGTAGGCGGCGCCAAAGGTACCTAACTCAGGACCACTCCTTTCTCACTTCTTGCCCTTCACTGGCCATAGTAACTTAATGCTTTATGCAAACCCAGGCCACAGCCCCCAACGTCACCATTGTGATTGGAGCCCTTCCACTACATGCTTACTGGACTTCAGGTGGTCCTGTGACCTCAGGTGCAATGGGGCAGGTACAAGCACAACATTCCAAGGAGACAGAGCTGGTCCATGGCCCCACCCACTCTCTGAGATCATTCCTTTGTGTTTGGTGCTGGTGTGTTTTTTGAACTCATTAAGGGTTCATAGATTCCAAGAACATCAGTGTTAGAAGAGAGGAGCCTTGGAGAACACCTAGTCCAACCCCACCCCATCCATAACACGCCTGCACACTTAATTTACACGTGGGAAAACTGATGACCAGCAAGGGCAAGTATCTTGCCCAAGGTCACATAGTTATTTGGTGGGAGAGAAGGGACTAGGTCCTAAGATTCTCAGTGCCCTTAGAAGATTCAGAGCTCTTTCCACTCCATTAACCTGCTTCCTCTCTCCTATGAAGATGGACATATGTTCTCCATGCAGTGGGTACTTGTAATCACTGACTGACCAGACTTCTGTAAATTAATAAATTTAGCAAATTTGGAGAAATTTCCTTTGAATCTGTTATTCAGAGTGAGGAGGGGAGGAGCAGATCAAACTCTTTACATAAACAAGTCATAGAAATCCCTAATCATTCTTTCTCCTTCCTTCACTATCTGGTCTCATTATTCCAAGTGGTCTTTTAGGCAAAAGCCATGCAACTCCAGATTTCTGTCCATGCATTTAGGAATCAGAAGTGCCCAATCCCTCGCTGTGGTCTTGGAACCCAGTCCTGGAGCTCTTCCCTTCCACTGCTAAGGCATGCTGGAGTGGGGTCCCTCTGTCCTACAGTCACACCACTGCCAGTGGGACCTCCCATACTCAGATCCTAGATGAATTGGAGAGTTTCCAAAGAATATTCACCTATTTCCCCCATCTTTGCTGCTCCCAGCTCAAGGTCAGAGTGCTAGGATGTCCTGCTTTTGCAAAATCCTCGTGTATGGGCTTCTTGGGTGACCTGGAAGATACTACCATTTCCATTGCCCTTTCTTTTGTTCTGTGAGTCCAGCTGTTGACAGCTGAGCTGGGCACTGAGAAGGAGGTTTGCTGCCCCTGCTGTGGGCTGCCCCTTCTGTTTCCTCTCCCCACCCGGCTTTTTTGCATACTGTATGGACTTCCTCTGGGTTCTCCTCGGAGCCTTGCTGTGGTGGCCTACCCTCATGAGGAACTGGCTGCTGCCAATCCAGAATTCTGAGAGGTGGAATTCTCTTCTGTCCCTAAGGCTCACCCAAGGGATGCCTGTTGCCAGGGAAGATGCTTGAGTTTTCTTATGTCTCTCAGACTCACAGACAAGTCGGGTCTTCATCTTCAGGGGGAGGAGGGAGGCGGTAAGATAACGTGGACCACCAGAGAGCAACAATTCCTTTCTTTAAAGTGGAGCTCTGAGAGGTTGTGCTTGAGATCCTCACTAGCTCCCAGCTTTAACTGGAGAAATGTGCCTGTGTTCTCAAGGCTTGGTCTAGCTCTAGATACGGCCAAAGGAATATAATTATGTAAAATATAGCTATAGCACAATCTCTCTGGATTTGTGTTTGGATAGGGGCGGGGGTATAGAATTTGTGAAGTGGCATTAGACACTGAGAAAACAAGAAGTTGTCCCTTTCATGAGCACTAGATGGTTGACCCTTATCCCACTTTTCTTTGTAATGGTAAGGACACAGGCTTAGACTCTGGCTCCCTGCTTACTGGCTTAGAGACCTTGGACAAAGCATGAAACCGCTGCATGCCTCAGTTTCTTCCTCTGCAAAATGAAGCTGGCAACCCTGTGATGAGGGTAGGGTAGCAAAGCAAGGAGACAGTCTTTAGTATGCCTCTGCCACAGGGGTCTTCTTTTTCCCAGCAAGCAAGGCTGAGTGTCCAGGTTTGCACATCAGCCTCTGCTCACAGCATCTGGGCTGATGGACAGGGCCTTCTTGGCAGGGCTCTCTCCTTGCCTCTTTCCCTCCCCCACCTCAGGGTTTTCACTTTGGGGTTCTGCCATGCTTGGGGAAAAGAAATTTTACGGGTCCCAGGATAATTCTGAATGTGATGGAGGGCCCTGAGCTATTGATTCCTGAGGAAGGATCTTTCTGCGGGGAGAAGCCTTCCTCAGAGCCCAGTGATTTAAGAGTGCTGACAAATCCGTGCTCACCGAGCCTCCTGCAGGCTGCAGATACAGGCTTCCAGGCCAGCCTGGGCTCTGCTAGGGATTTCTGGGGAGGCTGGCTGGTTGCTTAGGGGACATAAACCTGTGAACTCTCCT
Source organism: Galeopterus variegatus (assembly GCF_000696425.1). Lineage (NCBI taxonomy): Eukaryota > Metazoa > Chordata > Mammalia > Dermoptera > Cynocephalidae > Galeopterus > Galeopterus variegatus. The sequence continues at coordinate 72,750 of NW_007735394.1, read as the reverse complement.
TACGAGAAAGTATGAAATCAATTGGTTCATTATTACACCAAACATACCCTGGATCACTGAGGACATTTAAGAAATGAGAAGTAGCAAAGGACTTGAGAGGTTGTGTTTGAAAAGTGTGCAGAACAGTGTGAAGGTGTTGGGGGAAAAGAGGGAGCAGGAAGACCTTTTTTCACACTGAACCACTTATGATTTTGGCCTTATTGAAGCCCTTGGACAAAGACTAGAGGGGTTACTTTGCCCTCTAGACATCTGGCAATGTCTGGAGACATTTTTTGTATTACAGCTGGGGTCAGGGATGCTACTAGCATCTACTGTGTAGAGACCAGAAATGCTGCAAACATCCTGCAATGCACGGGACAGACCCCCCACCCCCCCACAGCAAAGAATTATCTGGCCCAAAATGTCAATAGTGCCAAAATCAAGAATCCCTGGACTAGAGCATTGCAGCATAGAGTCACAGCATCTTAGAGGCGGGAGGGATTTTGAAATTATTCTATCCAATTCTACCATTTCACAGCTGAGGACACTGAGCTCCAGAGAGGAGAGGGGACCAGCCAGGGTCACACAGCAAGCAAGTGGCAGATCTACTCTCTCCTGAGACTGACTTACCTAGACTCCCTCAAGTTGTGACGCTTAAATGTAAACTGTGAAAACACTTAGAAAATTATAAAGTGACTATTATTAATATTGCTATTATTAAGAATTTGAGAGTTTGGAAGGTTCTATTTCTGGCTATGCCACTGACTCATTGTACAATGTTGGACAAATCATTCCCCCACCCCCATGTCTCTCTGGGAGTGTGTATGTGGTAGGGGGGTGGTCTTATCAAAAGACAAGTACATCATAATCATAATCATTAGAGAAGAGTCCAAGATTTGCCCTTCAAAAACCCTAGACACTTAAAAAAAAGAGAGAGAAAAAAATTTTCTTTGAAAGAAATCATGTTGACTTCGTAAGAAGCATAGCGTTTACTTCTTGGAAAAATTCCAGTACCCTGGCCCTGTAAGTTGGTTCCAGCCCAGGAAATCTGATCAACATCCGGAGGAGAAACTGATAGCTCCACAAATGACAAGTGACTGGATTTGTCCCCACTCACTCCGGGGAAGGGAGACAGCAACTTCTCTGCCACCCTTTCCTGCTCAATCCTCCTGGCACAGGGAAGTTCTGCAAGGAACTTTAATGAGGCATGGGAAGGCGTGTCATTAATTAGTAAAACCTTGTTTACTTAACAGACATATTCTTAAAGATCTTTTCCAAGGGACATTTTGACATATTACTTTAATTAGCTACAGAAGACAGGAGAGTGCAGAAAGTGTAAAATGACCCTTTCTGTTGTTTCCAGTTACTGTTATCTTTGTTTGCACCCGACAAGTACAGTGACAAGGTCATGGGCATCACTGCTGAGCTCAGGGAGTGTCCCAGTAACTGGAGGAGGGACTGCAGGGACCTCTTCCCTCCTTACCTCAGGCTCCACCTGCCTAGAGAGCAGCCCGTTGGGGAGAATTCTGCATTGGCACCCCAGCCCTCCTTCAATGGCGATCTCTCCTGAAGGAACCCTCATGCTGTCCATGATGTACAGCGCTCAGGAGGGGGAACAGGCCTGGGAGCCTGAATTTCCCTCCTGGATAGGCACAGGTGCTCTTGTAGGATTGGTGGGAGCAGCCTTGGTGGGTGTTTTTCACGTAAGACTTGACCCTGGTTTTGTCCTTGTGCTCAGGATTGGAGGTTGGGGGTCACTTGAGGCTCCTCTCAGAGGACTGAGGTTATGTCTGTCCCTACCCACATGGGGAGGGAGAGTGTCACTACACAGATTCCTGCCATGAATGTTCTGCATGTCCTGAGGCAAGTCCCTTAGCTCTGGAGGTCAGTCCCTGTAATCAGAGGAGTTCTGTCACCGGCAGTCTCTTTCTGTAAGTGATGTCACATTCTCTTTCACCCTGGTCTCTAAGAGCAAACTGTTTCTTAGAAATCATAGTTGTGGGGCCGGCCCAGTGGCTCACTGCTACAGTGCGCCGCTTGGGAGTGCGGCGGCGCTCCCGCCNCCTCCTGGATAGGCACAGGTGCTCTTGTAGGATTGGTGGGAGCAGCCTTGGTGGGTGTTTTAAACATAAGACTTGACCCTGGTTTTTGTCCTTGTGCTCAGGATTGGAGGTTGGGGGTCACTTGAGGCTCCTCTCAGAGGACTGAGGTTATGTCCGTCCCTACCCACATGGGAAGGGAGAGTGTCACTACACAGATTCCTGCCATGAATGTTCTGCATGTCCTGAGGCAAGTCCCTTAGCTCTGGAGGTCAGTCCCTGTAACCAGAGGAGTTCTGTCACCGGCAGTCTCTTTCTATAAGTGATGTCATGTTCTCTTTCACCCTGGTCTCTAAGAGCAAACTGTTTCTTAGAAATCATAGTGGTGCACCGCTCATCTAAGAAGCTACATATGTCCAAAGAGGCTTTTGCAGGTGGGGAAATAGGAGTCCCCAAGAAGGAGAAATGCCAAACAGTGTGGGGACAGGCACTGTGTCATTTGTTCTCAGCTGCAGATTCAGTGCCTAGCGTGCTGCTCGGCACGTGGAAGGGCTCCATAGGTGCTCGGTGCGTGAGCAAATGTATAAGTGAATGTGGGTGGCCATTCTGGGGCAGAGGTGGCCCTTGATGTGAAAATGGATCTCCAAACTGGCCTCAGTCAGGGAGGCCTGCTTCCCTCTGGCTCCTTCTCAGAGCTGGCACTTGGCACCAGGGCTATGTAAACCCCCAAAGGACCCACTGATCAAGCAGGGTTTGAGGACCCCATGCAAGGACCACCCCCTGAGATGGTGGCCAGCTCTTAGCCTGAGCAAGCCTGAGTTTCTCTTCCTCTTTTCCACCCTCTGGCTTCTCTAGCTCTTCTTCCCTTCCCCGTCCCACAAGGCTGCTGCAAGGAAGCTCAGTGCAGGTTTACCTTGCTTTAAGCTGTAGAACAAATGAAAATTTGGATTTCCACTGAAGACAAATGAGGGGGTGAATCATTGCTTCGCAGAACAGATTCCCAGGAGGATGCTTTTAAATAGCAATGTCCACTAATGCGTTTTGAATGATTTAGGGAAAAAACCTGACCCGTAGATTCTGAGGCCTGGAAAAGAACTTTGGAGGTCATCCAGCACCCCGCCCCATCCCCATCCCAGGATGTTCCAGTCCTCTCTGTGATACTCTCACTCACTTTTCAGAAACGTGGACTGTCCACCCTACACACTGCTGCCCCAAATCTAAAAGGCCCTTTTGAAAAGGCAAGTCTGATCATGTCTCTGCCCAACTTCACTCCAGGCAACTCACCTTGGCAATTGCAGGCTCTACGGGCCCCACCTGCTGCATCTCCACCCTTCTCCCCCACTTCCCTCCTCTCTCGCTCCACGGCCTGCCCCGGGCACTGAGTTCCAGCAGCACCAACTGCATTCACAGCATGCACCACGCTGTCTCACATCCATGCCTTTGATCTGTACATCTCCACCACCTGGAATCCCAATTCACCTTCTCCAGAGCCTTCCCTGCCTGCCCTTCCCACCCACCTGGCTAGTTAACCCCTCCCTCCTCTGACCTCCGTGTGGACTTTGTGCCCGCTGCTGCTCTGAACATATCCCACTATAGTGGGTCTCACCCCGGAAGACTGTACACTGCCTGAGGTCAGGGACCATGCTTTAGTCATCGTTTCTAACCTGGCCCATAGGCATCTTCTAAATGTTTGAAGAATGAATGTGTGAATCAAAGTACACTGAGGGGTTCCGCATTTGGAAAGCAGTATTTAAGGAGTCAAAGAACTCCACTAGGGTCCCTAGACAAATTAGTAACAGAAGCAAGCCTATTCCTCAAAGTCTTACAGTCCAGAGCATTCCATTCAACATTTGGCAACTATTCCTGGAAGGGGAGCACCTGGTGGGCTGGACCCTGTCTCCTGGGGTGCATTTGTTCATTCAACAAGCATTACTGTAGTGACAGTGCTGTTACCATTACCTACCACATATGGACTTCCTCTGTGCCAGGCACTATGGTCAGCACTCGACACACATTAATCTCACTTCATTCTCCCAGCAACCCAATAAGCATTATTTCCCATTTTACAGAACAGGAAGTCTGAGCAGTTAATAATACTCATTAAGAACCTACTATGCCTTGGGCATAAGGCTGGCAGACTCCGTTTGTCCTCTCACTTTCAGAAATACCATTTCATTAGCCCACTGGTCTCTGTGGCACCTCCTCGTTGGGGCCCCCTGAGCTTTCATCTGCCTCTTTCTGAAGCAGGACCGTCTCCTCTCTGTCTATGAGTGCTGCTACAGGCAGCATCTAGAGTTCTCTCCAGGTAGAGGGAAGGAGGGGGAAGCTGTATATTCTCTTGATACAGGAGAAGAGACGTAATACATGGCGCCTTCTGGGGAGGTGGGGGGTGCAGAGGTCTGGAGTTTGTCTTCCAGGCTGGCAATGCAGAGGACCAGAGCAGGGGACAGGATGGGAAACAGATAACTGAGCACAGGGGCAAGGGCTTTATCTTGTTCTTGGCTGTTTTCCTAGTGCCCAAAACAGTGCCTGACATAGAGTAGGTACACAAGAAGTACTGAAGGAAGGAAGGAAGGAAGGAGTGAGTGGCAGCCTCCAGCGTTCCCTCTCGCTCGGGCCATGACATTCGCCTCCTAGCTGGCCTCTCACTTCCAGCCCAGCACACCCATGGCCTCCTCCAACCATACTCCTGCAGTATTCTCTCCAGCATGCCACTCCAGCCCTGTCGTTCCCCAGCCCTTTTGGCTCATGTCACTCCCAAGGCCTCCAGGGTCTTTTCCAGCCTCCTTAGCTGCCCTCCTTCCTACCAACTGTTCTGCCCTTATCCGGTGCTCCAGCCATGCAGAGCCGCGTCGCACTACACAAACCTGCGCGTCCACCGTGCACCTGCTGCCTCTCAGCCCGGAGCATTTTCCCCGCCTTGTCCCTCTGGCCCCTCCCCATTGCCCCTCTCTGAGGCCTTCCCAGCTTCCCCAGGCAGCAGTGGTTGCGGCTCCCACTGCGTTCCCATCACACTCGATTTAAGACAAGCTTGGTACAGTGAGAGAAGCCATTTAATGTGGTGTCTAAGAACTCTGGAGCTAGTTTGTGCAGACACAAATCCTGGACGTACCGTGCACTGGCTGCATGACCTTGGACAGTTATTTAACTTCTCTGTACCGTGGTTTCCTTATCTGTAACATGCAGACAGTAGTAGTAGCTACCTCACGGAGTTACTCTGAGGATTACTTGTCATCCGAGAGAAGGGTAGAGCAGTGCCTGGTGTGTAGTCAGCGGTAGGACGTTAGTGTTATTATTATTAGTGTTACTATCCGTTCCTCGTCTGGAACCTGCTCCATGAAGTCGCGGTTCTGTTCCTCTCTGTTTGCCTCGAGTCCAGGTTCCCATGAGTTAGGCTGAAGAGCTGTGGGGGCAGCTCTGAGATTTAGAAAGGGAGCTCTGCCCGCCCTGTGGGAGTGGGCTGAGCCGAGAGCAGGAGATGCAGTCACAAGTATTGCTGCTCTTCAGGGGAAAGATGAAGGGGGCAAGTCCCGGGCAGTGGGGATGAGAGGACAGGGCAGCGTCGAGAGAGATTCGTCAAGCAGAACTGACTCGGTTCCAGTGGGAAGAATGTAGCAGCAAGAATGAAGAATGTCGCTGGATTTCCAGCCTGGGTGATGATGTTGGGGTTCGAAGGGACCCAGTGAATATCATCTCACTTCCCTACTCAATTAAGGACCAACTGAGAGACAGAAAGTTGCGGGGAGGGGAGAGGCGGGGCTCAGGCAGATGGAGATGGGAATGCCACCTTTGTCGCAGATGCAGCTGGGTGGGGGCCCGGCTTGGGCGTGGGGCCACTTGGGCTTACTAATGCCCCTGCCCACTGCAGGACTCCCCATGGGTGGGGCAGGGCTGAGCTCAGCACATGGCAGAGTAGCCTCTGCAGGGAGGCAGGTCCAGAGACCCTCTTGGCACCCAGTTCTTTTAAACTGGCCAGTCTGATGAGTCCCTTCTCTGCCCCTTAGGAGGGGGTGGAGGGAGGTCAGGAATGTCGCTCTAGTCCAGGGTTTCTCAGTCTCAACACTACTGACATTTCAGGCTGGATAATTCTTTGTTGTGGGTGCTGTCCTGTGCATTGTAGGGTGTTCAGCAGCATCCCTGGCCTCTACCCACTAGGTGCCAGTAACACCTCCTTCCTTGGCTATGACAACCAGAAATGTCCCAGATACTGCCAAATGTCCCCAGGGGTAGGGGAAACAAAATTGCCCCAGTTGAGAACCCTTGCTCCAGTCTAATGGAGGGTCCTCCAGATGGAGACATGAGGAACAGGAAATGAGTGTCCCCTCCCAACTTATGACCCAGACAGCGGGGCCTTTAGATAGGCAGACCTGGGAGGGCAGGCTAGGGTGACAGCTGGGTCCTCCTGACCTTTGCAGGAGACACTCTGTCTCTATTGCTCTTCCTTTCCTCTCCTCCTGCCTCCTCTTGCCCAGCCAACTTCTTGGCATCCCTCAAAGTTCAGCTACAGCACCCTCCCTCTAGGAGGGGTTCCCGCTCTCCCCTAGCTCTTTTAGATCTCTCTGTGCTCTTCGTCCATGGCACCCCTCACCCTGTACTGCAGATGTTGATGGCTTTCTCCCTGTGACCCCAGCACCTAACACAGTGCCAGGCTCATCGACGGTCTGCAAGAAGTGTTGTCATGGGTGAATGAGCTTGGGCCACTTCTGTGAGCTCTTCTCTGATGTGGCTTTGGTTCCAGGAGCTCTTCGGAGGGTCTCTGTGTGGGTCTGGTGGCCCAGCCCATGCAGGACAGACTGTTCCTGTGACTGCCCCTCTCCCCCATGTCTCGGCTCTCCTCCAGGTGTCTGAAAAGATTCTGTGCTCTCTGCTTGTTCCCAACATCTGAAGCACTGGGGCCTCTTGTTTTTGCCAGACCTTGGGGTGTGTCCTTGGCTCTTTGTATAATTGCAAAAGAACGGATTGCCCCAAAAATTGCCCAGGAAGCCTCTCCCCACAGCTGCCTAGCCCCATGGCAGAGAATCCAGGTTGCTTGGTTACCAGTTTTCATACCCAGTTCAGGAAAGTCCCGAGGCCACAGGAAACTGAGTTTGGCTGCATGTGACTCACAGCTAGTGTCTAAAGACCATCTAACCTTCTGGCTATCTGAGTAAAGAGAAGAGAAACAAGCAAGGAGGCTGCCTCCTGCCTGGCCCCCGGGGACTCTTCACTGTAGCTCACTTAATCCTTGAAACCTGGGCAGGTCATGGGAGCTCCAGGTTACAGATGAGGACCCTGAGGATCAGAAGGATTTCAGAACATGCCCAAGGTCACAAGTAGTTTGGGGTGAGGTTGAGATCTAAATCCAGGTCACTGACTCCAAGCTTCGCATATGCGCTCTCTCTCACACAACGAACCCTCCCTTCTCCCCCTCTCCATCCTGCTGAGGATCGTTCAAAAAGTTCACTTATAGGGCATTTTTAAGAAACGATTATTACAAAGCATTTCTTCTCATGGCCTGAAACATGAATCCTACCTCCTCTGGCCCTTATGAAGACCCTTCTTTCCCCCTCCCCACATGTCCCCGGCAGGAGAAATCCATGTTCCTTACTGAGGCACCGTGTGCTCTGGCCTGTGCCGCTCTGCCCAAGCTCTGCCTCCTCTGGGCTCTCTACCACTGGATAGCCTTCCACTGTCTTACACAGGGTGGCACACCTGAGATTACACAATTGCACCATTGCCAGTTGCCAGTTGAGGGCAAGGACCAGGTTTTTTATTCATCTTTGCATTAACCCACCACATTTCTAGCACATAGTACTTAGTATGCACATAGTGTTGTGCACTGTGTACTATGTACTACATGCTACGTACTATGTAATACTCTACATGCTTCTCTAGTGCTGCTCCTGCTGGTGAGTACTACTCTAATACGTAGTCAGTACTTGATACGCAAACATTCAAGAAAACAAAAAAGTTAGTTCCACCTACTTTTTTCATTCTATTTTTAACTTTTCTACCTGTTCTCCCAGAGGATTCAGACGTTCACAGTGCTGTGTGACAAGAGGCTTCCCAAGCCAGCTTTGTAAAATGCGAGGTCGCTCTGGTGCCTGCTGCCCTTCTGCTTTAGGCAGTATCATCCTGCTCTGCTTTCTTCCCCAAACTTCACATCTCCCTCCTCCTCTGACAGTCTGCAGCTAAATAGATTTTCTTCATATACTTCAACAAGCTGATGATGAATTTTGGTAGCAGAAACATTTTTCACTTCAAATCAGATTGCAGCTTACACTCCCATCTGGGGACTACAAGTTTGGGGCAGTGGCTCTCAACCCAGACTGTCCATTAGCATCACCCTGGCATCTTCTAAAAATATACAGCATCCAAACCCCACCCCAGACCAATTAAATCAAAAATGGCCGAGGGACCCGGGCAGCAGCATATCTCTAAGAACTCCCCAGGTGAGTCTATTGGGCAGCTAGGGTTTAGAGCCCCTCGTCTGGAATTTTGCTAATAAAAGTGAAGTCTGTAGGCCAGCAACCTAGGCACCACCTGACAGCTTGTTAGAAATGCAGACTCTCAGGTGCCACCCTAGACTAACTGAGTCAGAATCTGCATTTTAACCAGATCCTCAGGTGATTGAGAAGCACTGCTTGTCGGTTAGCTCAGTTGGTTAGAGTGCAGTCAAGGGTTCAAATCCCTCCCTGTACCAGACAGCTGCCAAAAAAAATAAAAATAAAAATAAATTGCTTAAAAATAGAGAAAGAATAATTTTTAAACAACTATAACAAGTTGCAAGCAGTTTCTGCTGTTTCATAGGATCATTTAGACATATTCCTTCCTTCACTCATTTAACAAATATTAATAGAGCATCTGCTAGGTGCCAGGCACTGTGATGCTTTTTAGGAACACGTTGGCATGTCTCTATCCTGGCCTGCAAATTCCTGCCCATACCACATTCTCTCCAGGTTCTGCCCTTCTTGTCTCCTTGACCTGACTCCCCTCCAGTTCCCACTCTTTCCCTCTTCTCACCTCTTTGCCAAAATTAGAGTCAAAATCACACTTTGTCACTCCCTATCAATTCTGGTAATGTCTTGAGCTGAAGACAACTAGTACAACTAGACAAGATTGAATGTATACAGATAAACTGAGCCTGGGTAGCCGTGGGAATTGTGTAGCCCTAGGATTAATTTCAGCTCCCTGGATCTAGAGGCAGAAGGGAAGGTTCTTGAACCAATCTCATACCTTCACTGTAGTATACAGCCTGGTTTCATGACTCTAGGGGCTTTAGTATAGAACCTTGCTATTCAATGTGTAGCTCATGGGCTAACATCACCAACACCACCTGGGAGCTTGTTAGAAATAGCAGAGTTATTGAATCAGAATCTGCATTTTAACAAGACCACCAGGTGATTCATATACACATTCAAGTCTGAGAATGACTGAAGCACTGGTGTAGAACACTGTTTTTCCAATCTTGCAACATATTAGAATCACATGAGAGCTTTTAAAAATCTGATGCCCCGGCTGTATCCTATGCCAATTAAGTCAGAGTATGTTGGGATGAGACCCAAGCATCAGTATTTTTTTAATACAAAATTTACCATTTTAACCATACTTAAATGTACAGTTCAGGGGCATTAAGTACATCCACATTGTCGTGCAGCCATCACCACCACTGGTTTCCAGAATGTTTTCATCTTCCCAAATGGAAACTCTGTGCTCATTAAACAGTAACTCCACATTGTCCCCGGCCCTTGACAACCATCGTTCTACTTTCTATTTTGATGAATTTGACTACTCCAGGCACCTCATATAAGAGAAGTCATACAGTATTTGTCCTTTTGTGACTGGCTTATTTCACTTAGCATGTCTTCAAGATTTATCCGTGTCGTAGCATATGTCAGAATTTCCTTCCTCTTTAATATTCTATTGTATGTATATGCCATATTTTGTGTATCCATTCAACCATTGGTGGACACTTGGATTGCTTCCACCTTTTGGCTATTGTGAATGATGTTGCTGTGAACCTGGGTGTGCAAATATCTGTTTGAGTCTCTTTTTAAAATTCTTTTGGGCATATACCCAGAAGTGGAATTGTTGGATCATACAGTAAGTCTATTTTGAATTTTTTGACAACTGCCATATTTTTTTCCACAGTAGCTGCACCAGTTTACATCCCAACAGCAATGCACAAGGGTTCTGATTTTTCCATATCCTCACCCACACTCTATTTTCTGGTTTTTTGATAATAGCCATCCTAATGGGTGTGAAATGGTATCTCATTGTGGTTTTGATTTGCATTTCTCTAAGGATTAGTGATATTTCATGAACTTATTGGGTATTTGTATATTTTTGGAGAAATGTCTATTCAAGTCCTTTGCCATTTTGAATCAGGTTGTTTGGTTTTTTGTTCCTGAGTTGTAGGAATTCTTTATATATTCCAAATATTAATACCTTATCGTATATATGATTTGCAAATATTTTCTTCCATTCTATGGGTTTCCTATTCACTCTTTTAATAGTGTNATGGGCTAACATCACCAACACCACCTGGGAGCTTGTTAGAAATAGCAGAGTTATTGAATCAGAATCTGCATTTTAACAAGACCACCAGGTGATTCATATACACATTCAAGTCTGAGAATGACTGAAGCACTGGTGTAGAACACTGTTTTTCCAATCTTGCAACATATTAGAATCACATGAGAGCTTTTAAAAATCTGATGCCCCGGCTGTATCCTATGCCAATTAAGTCAGAGTATGTTGGGATGAGACCCAAGCATCAGTATTTTTTTAATACAAAATTTACCATTTTAACCATACTTAAATGTACAGTTCAGGGGCATTAAGTACATCCACATTGTCGTGCAGCCATCACCACCACTGGTTTCCAGAATGTTTTCATCTTCCCAAATGGAAACTCTGTGCTCATTAAACAGTAACTCCACATTGTCCCCGGCCCTTGACAACCATCGTTCTACTTTCTATTTTGATGAATTTGACTACTCCAGGCACCTCATATAAGAGAAGTCATACAGTATTTGTCCTTTTGTGACTGGCTTATTTCACTTAGCATGTCTTCAAGATTTATCCGTGTCGTAGCATATGTCAGAATTTCCTTCCTCTTTAATATTCTATTGTATGTATATGCCATATTTTGTGTATCCATTCAACCATTGGTGGACACTTGGATTGCTTCCACCTTTTGGCTATTGTGAATGATGTTGCTGTGAACCTGGGTGTGCAAATATCTGTTTGAGTCTCTTTTTAAAATTCTTTTGGGCATATACCCAGAAGTGGAATTGTTGGATCATACAGTAAGTCTATTTTGAATTTTTTGACAACTGCCATATTTTTTTCCACAGTAGCTGCACCAGTTTACATCCCAACAGCAATGCACAAGGGTTCTGATTTTTCCATATCCTCACCCACACTCTATTTTCTGGTTTTTTGATAATAGCCATCCTAATGGGTGTGAAATGGTATCTCATTGTGGTTTTGATTTGCATTTCTCTAAGGATTAGTGATATTTCATGAACTTATTGGGTATTTGTATATTTTTGGAGAAATGTCTATTCAAGTCCTTTGCCATTTTGAATCAGGTTGTTTGGTTTTTTGTTCCTGAGTTGTAGGAATTCTTTATATATTCCAAATATTAATACCTTATCATATATATGATTTGCAAATATTTTCTTCCATTCTATGGGTTGCCTATTCACTCTTTTAATAGTGTTCTTTGATGCACAAAAGTTTTTAATTTTGATGTAGGCCAGTATATATGATTTGCAAATATTTTCTTCCATTCTATGGGTTTCCTATTCACTCTTTTAATAGTGTTCTTTGATGCACAAAAGTTTTTAATTTTGATGTAGGCCAATTAATCTATTTTTTTCTTTCGTTGCCTGTGCTTTTGGTGTCTTATCCAAGAAATCATTGTCAGGCATGAGAAGTTTTTAAAGCTCTCCAGTTGATTCCAATGTACAGCCAAGATCAAGCAGTGTTTCTCAAATTTTAACACACATTTGATTCACCCGAAATCTTGTAAAGTGCATATTCTGATTTATTACGTCCGGGGTAAGGCACAAGATTCTTCATTTCTAACAAACTCCTAAATGATGCTGATGCTGCTGGTTTGGGGCCCTTCTGAGTGGCCAGGGTGTAGAGAAGCATTTCAATTATTTACTTCATCTGAGGCCTGAGAGTAGGAAGTAGATATTTACCAGAACTTCTCCTAAGCTTCCTCACCATAACTGTTTCCTGACCTGCCATCATGATAGCCCACCACTTACCCTCTAACTTTCAACTGGTACTGAGCAGCACTAGTGGTACATTGGATGCCTTTGGCGTGGCAGAGGAATAAAGTGTAAAGAGTGTGTTCTCCCTGCCCAACTCTCTCCCTGGCACCTGAAGGAGACCATCCACTAGTCTGCCCATGCTGGGTGAATTCAGGATCCACACTAATGATGGCTTGTTCCTCTCTGATCTTGCCCCTTGTGAGAAAATTACCATACATCGCTGCTAAAAAACTATTTTGTTCAAAATATGTTTAATATGCTTAGAAAGGAAAACCACACAGGTTGTTCTGAAGTGTATAGAAGAAACTGTTGGCGGTGTGGGGGGGGTCTGTTTCTAAAAAAAAAAATTCTTTAATCTGTCATAGAATTTTAGAGCTGGAAAGGACCTTTAGCAATCTNGAAGGAGACCATCCACTAGTCTGCCCATGCTGGGTGAATTCAGGATCCACACTAATGATGGTTTGTTCCTCTCTGATCTTGCCCCTTGTGAGGAAATTACCATAGATCCCTGCTAAAAAACTATTTTGTTCAAAATATGTTTAATATGCTTAGAAAGGAAAACCACACAGGTTGTTCTGAAGTGTATAGAAGAAACTGTTGGTGGGGTGGAGGGGGGTCTGTTTCTAAAAAAAAAATTCTTTAATCTGTCATAGAATTTTAGAGCTGGAAAGGACCTTTAGCAATCTNAAAAAAAAAATTCTTTAATCTGTCATAGAATTTTAGAGCTGGAAAGGACCTTTAGCAATCTTCTCCCAAACCTTCATTTTGGAGAAGTAAACTGAGACCAAAAGAGGTTGTGACTTGTTCAAGGTCACCAAGCAAAACACAGGTCAGCCCGTCGGTGCATTATTGCTTTTTCATCTTGTTTTAGGTTATTTATCTGGAAATGGATAACACAGAGTAGCTACTTCTTTCATTAAGCTCTTTTAAATAAAAGTTCTACTTTTCAGAGAAAAGGTAAAAATCAAGAGGCTGGATTATGGTTCTTACTCCTGTGGCCTTCATTAGAAAAGTTCTACCAGTTAGGCTTGTGTTACCCTAATAGGACCTGCCTTCCTGGTTGCAGTGACCCAAATCGCTGCTATAATTCCCGGGAGAAACTAGCTAGCTTCCAGAAGGCATGCCTGATGCCACCTTTCTCTCCCATGCCCGTTGCAGATGTTGTAAGCTGATCACGGCACTCTTTCCAGCCACTCCCCATCAGCTGGATTTGGCTCTCAAGTTGAAACTTATTTGCGTCCCTACAGTAGAGGTCGTACCTTGAAAAGTCCAGTGACCTTCAGATCCATGCTACATTCCAGCATGTGTACACTGCTTGTTAAATACTCTTTAGCTTCCTACCACCCCCACCTCCAGCTGCTCATTAATCCAATTAAGAGTTTCCTTTATCCAATCAAACTTCCTGCCAAGTTGCAGAGCTCTTGTAGTGATGTATTTGCCTTTAGTGATTGAACAGCCCAGTGGAACATGCTGTCTCATTCAGACGTCTCAATAACTTGTAATGACCTCAGTCTGGTAGTGCAACACCCAACATGTGCCCTATAAACACACCACAAGAACCTCCGTTCCGGGAATGCTGTCTGAGGTCAGTTTCTGCCCTGCAATTGGAGCCCTGCCCCTGCATCTCTCTCCAGCCTCTCCGGCAAGGCATTAGGGAGGCTTCTGCATCATGTTTGGCTCCCAACGCAGTGCTTGAGCCCTTCATTTTGCTCTTCGGGTCCTTGACCTGGAGCAAGCTCATCTGCTGGCAAGCGCGTCTGTCTCTGTATGGGGAGACAGTCTTTAGATCTTCCTCGCTCTTCCCTTCATTAAGACATCAGCCTCACTCAGCCTTGCTCTCAGCTGCCAGATGCACTGACAAGCCAGCAGGAAAAGTTCCATCAGGAAGAGGTTTGCTGCCCTCTGAAGGCAGGAAGGTACCATTTTTCCTGCCTGGACTGGACCTGCATAGCCTTTGTGGGACTTGTTTCAGTGGAGCCTTTGGAACACTCTGAGTTCTGATTCTAGGCCTGTGGGCAGCATCTCAGGGTGGTGCCATCTGTAGTATTCTACGCGTCTTCCTTGCTCACACTCAGAGGGGGTGGAGTCCTTCCACCTCCTTGGCCATTCTTATCTGTCTCTTGGGTGTGTGCCACTGGCTCCCATGGCCCCAGGATGCTTGGCAACACCCTGAGTTATGTCAGAGATATAATAATGAATTATACAATGCATTATACATAATTAATTTATAATAAAACGTGCATGCAATGGTTTAATTTCCCCAAGTGAATGATGTGCTACCGCCAGGCCCTGCTGGAATGCATCCCCTAACTATCTCTTAGTCTGGAGGCAATGGCTGGCCGCCCATGTCAGAGATATAATAATGAATTATACAATACATTATACATAATTAATTTATAATAAAACGTGCATGCAATGGTTTAATTTCCCCAAGTGAATGATGTGCTACCTCCAGGCCCTGCTGGAATGCATCCCCTAACTATCTCTTAGTCTGGAGGCAATGGCTGGCCGCCCTAGGAAGGGATCTTGGCTCGGGGAATCTGCCAAGTCACAGGCTCCCCCCAGGCTACCTCTGGTGTATGTCCCACAGAAGGACAGTCCTTCACTGCCTCTGTTGTTCTAAATTTGGATACTCATGGGGGTCTCACCCTGACCTGTGCACTGATGTCTGTTATTTTCTCCATTCTCCCGCTCTCTCTTCCGGAGTACAGGAGATGCTCGTGTATTTATCCTCTCCTATTCCTCATTCCTCTCTCCCTCCCTTCCTTCCTTCCACAAATGTGTATTAAGTGTCTGTGTACACTGTCCTTGGCTTGGTGTTCATCGGTGAATAAAACAAAGATCCCTGCCCAAGTGGAGCTTACATTCTACAGAGAGAGACAGACAATAAGTAATAAGTGTAGTGAATAAGTAGATTATATGGTTTATTACACAGTGATAGGCGCTACAGAAAGAGAAAACAGAGCAGGATAACAGTGATGACCGTGATGGGGGTGAGTTGCAGTTTTAAAGAGGGTTCGGGCAGGGCTTGTGGAAAAGCAGTAGCCTGGGAACTGCCAAGGTCTCCATGAACAGTGGAGAAAGGCACTTCTGGGTCTACCCAGGATTAGATTTTCCTGGGCTGCTTTGGCTACGAGATCTTTCAATAACGTTTGTAACTTTTGGTTTCAGGTGTTCAGGATGTTACTGTTCCTGTTGCTGCTGTGGTTTCTACCCCCAACTGAGGGGTCCCAGAGGGCTGAACCCATGTTTACTGCAGTCACCAACTCGGTTCTGCCCCCTGACTATGACAGCAACCCCACCCAGCTCAACTATGGTGTGGCAGTTACTGATGTGGACCATGATGGGGACTTTGAGATCGTTGTGGCAGGGTAAGTGCTTCCCACCCTGAGTCTGACAGACACGTGTAAATTAATCAGCTCTTTCTGTGATAAGGTCGTGTAACAAATAACTCCAAAACCCAGTGACTTGCAAAACCACACATTCTCACTCATAGGCCTGTGTTCATCTGCAGCTCAGCTGGGGTTCTGGGATGCTGTGGCCTTGCCTTTTGCAACAGCAGTGAGTCGGGATGATGGAGGGCGGTTTGGAAGAAGGTGTTTGATCCGCAAGATTTCCAGGGAGAAAATTGGAATATCCTGTTTCAAGGCACTCTCTTCTCTTCATATTTAAGCCTCCTTGGTAGTGCAGGTATTATTTCCTTACCAGTGGGGCTTTAGGATCTTTATATAGAAGGAGCTTAAGGGTGACAATCATGGTAAAGGGGATGCTCAAAGCTGCCTTTGCACAACATTTTACATAAGACTAAAAAACATTAATTTATTAAATGCCCATTTCAAAGAAGGAGAGAAGATGGAAATTAAAAGGGATAGCTAAACCTCCTCTAAATATGTGTTGATGCCCAGGGCTGGCTCCCTTCTCTCCTAAAAGCAACATTGTGTATCTAGAAAAGCATGAGAAATACCCCAGAGGTGGCCTGGGGGAAATCTGTGACTTGGCAACTTCCCCGAGCCAAGATCCCTCCCTAGAGCAGCCAGCCATCACCTCCAGACCAAGAAATAGTCAGTGAGGAGATGCATTCCTGCCCTAGATGTACACCTTTCTAGTTGTATGACCTTGAGTCAATCCCTTCCTTGCTGAGATTCAGATACATCATCTGTAAAGAGGGGATAGCACCCCCTGAAGGAAGATGCAAAGAGCCTCTTACAGTTTACTTTCGTTCTTTTTGTGGTCATTTTGCCCCTTTCCATGGCATCTCTCTCAAAACCATGCTAAAATAGTAGTCATGGACTGCATTGCTCTCCTCAGGATCCATTTTTTTTTTTTTAATAAAAAGCAGTAGAATTTATTTGATAGAAATGGAAGGCGGTCACTTCACACCCGTGAGGACAGCTGCAGTCACAGCCGTGGATAATGAGCATGTCCAGGACATGGGGAGCTCGGCGCCCCATGCACAGCCGGCGCAGAGGGAGGCCCCGCAGCTGCTGGCAGTGGTTGGTGGTCCCTCCATGGTGAGCCTGGAGTGGCTGGTGGCCGGTGCTTCCCTGCCTAGGTGCATGTCCATGGGAGTTGAGGACACACATCTACATAAAACGTGTTCATGAGCGTTCATAGTGGCATGGTTTGTAACAAGCCCAGACGTCCATCGGCAGGTGACTGGATAAACAAAGTGTGGCGCATCTATGAGATGGAACTTTATTCAGCCATAGAAAGGAATGAAGTCATGACACATGCTAACTGAAAGAGCCCAGTCACAACGTCCATCGGTGGTTAGGGTGGCAGGGGGGGAGGTGCTGCAGGGATGGCAGGTGATACTCAAGGGGACGGGGTTCTTTTCAGGTCGATGATGATGAGAACGCCCTAAAATTCACTGTGGTGCTGGCTGCACACCTCTGCGAATGTACTAGAACCCGTTGAATTGTGAACCTTACATGGGTGGATTAGATGGTGTGTAGATTACATTTCAATAAAACTTTTAAAAAGTAAGGTTGGGACCTAGTTGAGGGGAATTATATCCCTCTTTCAGTTCCCACTTTTGTTTTTAATTTCTTTTTTTTATTATTATTATTTTTTTATTTTTTTTTCCTTTAAATTTTTATTTTGTCAATATACAATATAGTTGATTATTATGGCC
>NW_007735394.1:48729-54578 GCF_000696425.1 Galeopterus variegatus | reverse complement strand
TATGGCCCATCACCGAAACCTCCCTCCCTCCTCCCTCTCCCCCCTCCCACCCAAGAATGTCCTTTCCATTTGCTTGTTGTAACAACTTCAAAAAATTGTAGTTGTTATATCTTCTCCCCCCCTGTTTTTTTTTTGTGTGTGTGTGTGTGTGTGTGTGAGTGAATTAATTAATTTATTTTTAGCTCCCACCAATAAGTGAGAATATGTGGTGTTTCTTTTTCTCTGCCTGACTCGTTTCACTTAATATTATTCTCTCAAGGTCCATCCATGTTGTTGCAAATGGCAGTATTTCATTCGTTTTTATAGCTGAGTAGTATTCTCAGGATCCATTTTTTAGCTGCAAAGGACAGAGCCAACAGAGGAGGTCCTGCCCCCAGAGCTGGTCCTGACCTGGGTCTTTTTTTTTAAAGAACAGAAATGTATTTCTCACTGTGCTGGAGGCTGGGAAGTCCAAGATCAAGGTGCCAGCATCTGGTGTCTGGTGAGGACTGCATCCTCACATGGCAGGAGGAGGAAGGGCAAAAAAGGGCGACCAACTCCCTCTGTCAAGGGCACCTCTATAAACTCCTTTATAAGGACACCTAATCCCACTCATGACGGAGGAGCCCTCATGGTCTAATCACTTCTTAAAGGCCCCTCCACCTAATATTACCACATTGGCAACACCTGCATTTTGGAGAGGATGCATTCAAACCATAGCATTCTGCCCTGGCCCCCCAAGTTTATGCCCTTCTCACATACAAAATACATTCATTCCATACCAATAGCCCCAAAAAGCCTTCACTTGTCCCAGCATCGACTTTAAAGTTTAAGTCCAAAGTCTCATCTAAATCAGATGTGGGTGAGACTCAAGGCATGATTCATTCTGAGGCAAATTTCTCTCCAGCAGGAGCCTGTGAAATCAAAGCAAGTTATGTGCTTCCACAATACAATGATGGGACAGGCACAGTAAGACATTTCTATTCCAAAAGGAGAAACAGGAAAGAAGAGAGGAGTAACGGGTCCCAAGTAAATCTAAAACCCATCAGGGCAAACAACATTAGATCTTAAGGCTTGAAAATAATCTTCTTTGGCTCCATGTTCCTCCTTCTGGACACTCTGGGATGAGAAGTAACGGGTCCCAAGTAAATCTAAAACCCATCAGGGCAAACAACATTAGATATTAAGGCTTGAAAATAATCTTCTTTGGCTCCATGTTCCTCCTTCTGGACACTCTGGGATGAGGGTTGGGCCCCCAAGGTTCCAGGTGACCCAACCCTCATGGCTTCACTTAGCACTACCCTTTGCGGGCTCTTCATGGTGAGACCACCCCGAAACAAGTCTGCTTGGGCCCTAAGGCTATCCAAGACATTGACCTAGGTCTATTTGGGAAGAAGCAGAACCATTTGGTGGCAGAATATTCAGTGTCTCCTTGTCCTTCCCAGGTCAAATGGAGTGGTTCGTGTCCCTATGACTCGTTTGCTGAGGTCTGTTACCTGAGCCCTGTGTCTAAATGTGGACTTTCTGTGCAGGTCTCCATTCCACCCATCCTTTGATGCAAAAGGGACGGCTCCTGCATCTCCTAAGCGTGAAGCTTCTTCCTTTCCGAGTGCTGGGCATTCATTTCATCTTTCCCTTCAATGAAGTCTTTTTGTCTTTCTCTTCCAAGGAACTCAAGAAATTGGCATTTGTGTCCTCTATGGTAGAGAAGCTAGACCATTGTTTGCAGTCAGCTTAGGGTGTATGTTTAAACCTTGTCTAACTTGCTGCTTACTGTGGGGCCTACAGGACTTTGGAGTGGTCCTCTGGAGACAAGAATCAGCCCATCCTAGCTCTTGATCCTGGACCTGCCATTCAGAAAGACCCCTGGCTCTTCTCTCAGAGAATGGTTAAGCCAGCCAGCCTCTGTCTGAGAAAGAGACTGCTGGGTGTTATTCTGAAAGATATTTATTGCTCACCCCCAGCAAAGAATAAGAGTTACACGGAGGACAGGATGGCAAAATTGGGCAGCCTCCCAGCTCCAGGTCAGGCTTTCTTTGTGGCTGTTGCAAAGCATTGTGAATTCTCAGAGCATCAGAAAGACATTCTAATTTAAGTACCAAAATACATTCCAAAGGCAAATATAACTTTTATTATCTCCACCTTAGGATGATTTGTCACTGTCTTCTTCTTTGGGCTGGATAACCAAGAGTTGACTATACAGACATATTTAATCAGGACCTTGGGAGGTCGTTTGGCCCACCCCTTGCCTTCCAATAGGGCCACACCCATAGTATTTGGAGACTTCATTTACTTAGAACCATCCAAGGGAATGTGTGCAATATTTTTGTATTCCAGCTCAATAGTTACTTATGCCAAGAACCAGTTTGACCGATCTGAATCCCTCATACTAGTATTAGAGCTTAATAAGCCATTTCTTTTAGCTTTTGTTTTGCTATTGCCTTTGAAGACATAAACCAAGTGGTCACCATCCTTTTAAATAAGGACAGCTGGGATCACTGCCTTGGCTTTTATTCCATGTGAACTTCTTAGCAACATTTCTGATTTTGATTCGTTCTATTTCATCCACCTTATACACATATCCAACCCTGTCTCCTTCTCTGTTTGATTGTAGAGTCTCTGTTTAAGAATCATGACTACAGCAGGAGTTGAAATTTTTAAAAACTGAATTTGAGTGCTTTTACCTGGAGCACCTGAGGTCTAAGCTCATGACAGTCCGCTCTCTGTTACTTTATAGACCTTCCCATTTCCTGGCCTCTGAAGGCATTTACTTTTGCCACCCCTGGGATAACAGCCAGCTTTTCAGTGTATAAGGCGCCCGGCACTTGAACTTGTCTTGGATTTGCTGACCTTGGAGTATGTCTGGCTCGAGCCCTGTTGCTTTGAGTATTTACTCTGTGAATAGGTTTGTTTTGTTTTGCTTTTTTGGTATCCTCGTTCTGGGTATTGACAGCATTGATTTTGAGCATGTTGCGGGTGGGTTTGTGTTGTGTTTCAGGTTCTTGAGTTAATTGTGATGGAAGGCGTGTGTGCGTGTCTCTGACTCTGGGAGGAGCAGAAAATGACCGCCCTTTGTTCTGCGGGGATGGGGGAGGGAACGGGCGGGCTGGCTCCTCCACCGCAGCTGGGCGAGTGCCTCGGCATGTGGAGGGCTTATCTGTTAACCGGCAGGTGCATGATTGCAGTCTGCCCGCAGTCTCCTCCCTGCGGGGCGAGGGGAGGATTTGATCACCCCCCTGGAGATGCCCTCGCACGCACAGACCGCTGAGGATATTCAGAACGGGTTCCCTGGGCAAATTGAAAGCCCAGTGGCTTCCCCTTTTCTCAGTGGAACGAAACACCCAATCTATAGTCTCACGGAGTCTGTAAAGGAATTCCTGTTGGTGTCAATCTTGGACAATTCCTTTAGAGCAGCTTTTGTTTCCTGGGATATTCCCCAGTGGTCTGAGATAACCTCCTATCCTCTCAGTTTCCAACAGGAGTTTGCTCAAATGGAAAGGTGTGGTGGTCGTGAAGTTTAAGTCACGATTTAGATCAGTTTTTCGATACAAAGAGCATTCGTTTGATAAAACCTTAACACATTCTTCACACTTGGAAGAGTTTCATTTAAAGGGATGTTACATATTGTAAAGCAGTGTTGTTTTTTAAAATTTTGGAACTACGTCAGGAAACTTTTAAATTTACTAAAGTTAATTAAATTATTTAAAAGGCACACTGTATTCAATTACCAGATTTATCATGATCATATTGGAGATATTTTTGCCATTGTGAATCATAGGAACAATGATAAAGAATAAGACATTTATCTATGATTTAACAAAGAAGCATTTATGCATTTTATTATATATATTGGATCCACGTCATATATGGATACGCTATATATACTAGATATACTATATGCTGTATGTATAGATAGATATAGTGGATAAATGTAGCATATAAAAATATGTTGACATGTATGAATTATATCTAAATATATACACACATACACATATGCTTTTAACAAAATATGAATATTTTTAGATATACTATATGCTGTATGCATAGATAGATATAGTGGATAAATGTAGCATATAAAAATATGTTGACATATATGAATTATATCTAAATATATACACACATACACATATGCTTTTAACAAAATATGAATATTTTTGAACTTTCAGTCCTAACTGTTGTTTTGTAAAATATAACATTTTAATTGATTCAATCATCAGTTTGACATTATCTTAAAATGTTAGAGTATCTTATTCAGTTTCTCCTTTTCTAACTTAAAATATATTTTAATTTTAATTACACTTAAATATGTTTTGTTGCAAAAAATATTTATACAATATAGATGAAGGCAGAAATCCATCTTTATCACTCCGCCTCCACCCACTCCAAGCCCATCCCAGTCCCTCCTAGATTAACAACTGTTTTCAGTTTGGTGTTTATACTTCCAGAAATTTCTGTTTTATATGTACATACAGAGAGAAAGAGAATCTATGTCATATAAATTTCTATGACATATATGTATAACAAAATATATAACTTTGGGGGTAATCACACTAGTACATATTGTTTCAAAACTTGCTTCTTTTCACTGTATAAACTATATAATATGTTCAAAGATACAGATCTAGCTTTTTTTTTTTTTTTTTTTTTCTGTCTGATACAAGGATCAAACCTTGGACTTTGGTCCAAGCATCAGCACCATGCTCTAACCAACTGAGCTAACTGGCCAGATCTAGCTTTTCTTTAATTTGCTTTGTGCGGATGTACTGCATTCATTTTGCCATTCCTCAAGTGACATTTAAGCTGTTTCTAATCTGTGACCGTTGCAAACAACCCTGTACTGCATGCACATCCTTACACACATATGCAAATATTTCTCTAGGATGAATAACAAGAAGTGGAAACGCTGGGTCAAGGATATGTACATTTTAAATCTTAATAGACATTGTCAAATTGCTTCCAATCTCAATCTTTTTGTATTTATTCATAGACTAGAGATAAAAGGCAAGCTTTGGGATTATTCAATTTAATGGCTCAAGCACCTACTATGTGTACAGCCACATATGTTTCAGGGTCTGAACTTATCAATTTAGATTTAACAGTTCAGAGAAGGAAAAAGGGCCTTTTCTACATCTGCGAAAGAAGCTGCTCTGTTAAAAACTGGATTGAAGAACTTCAGTACTTTCTGATTCCAACTGCTAAAAGGACTTCCTCAAAAGCCTCTTCTGCAAAAACGTATTTGTTAAATGAGCCACCTTTCACCTGGAGATTCATTGCCATCAGTACCATGGAAGACTGATTGTGGGGTGTACACTCTTTGGCTATGGTTAAGCATGGACTGCCCCTGATTTTGAATACTAATAAGATATGAGTCGGAACAGGAGCCAGGGCTTTTTCACCCTTTTTTAAAACTTCTAAAAAGTTTACTCAGAAGTGCCTGGCAGGTTTGCAGAGACATCCCATTGCTGCCTATACCACCTCTCCCCAGCCATGGGCAACCATAAGCAACCGGCAAAGATTCCGCCTTTGCCCCTCCTCTGAAGTTACAGACTCTGCTGACCAGCTCTAAGGTTTGAGGCCTCAGGTAGTTGCCCCAGACACACACACGCACACACGTAGACACAGAGTGAGTGTGCCAGTAAGTATCGTAGGTAGAATAATGGCTTCCCAAAGATGCCCACATCCTAATCCCCAGAGCCCACGAATATGTTTTCTTATATGGCAAAAGCGACTTTGCAGATGTGATTAAGTTAATGATCTTTTTTTTTTTTGTCTTTTTGTCTTTTTCCGTGTCCGGCAACGGATCGCAGCCCTCAGTGTCGCCCCCGTACCGGACCGGGGACCAGCAATGGGATCGCAACCCTCAGTGATGC
>NW_007735394.1:44149-47729 GCF_000696425.1 Galeopterus variegatus | reverse complement strand
GATCTGAACCCTCGGGCGGGAGCGCTGCCGTGCTTCCCAAGCGGCGCACTATCCAGTGCGCCACCGGGCCGGCCCAAGTTAAGGATCTTAAATGGGGAGATTATCTCAGATTATCTGAGTGGGCCCAATGTAATCACAGGCTTCTTAAAAGTGGAAAAAAGGGGCAGAAGAGGAGATCAGAGTGATTTGATGTAGGAAGGATTTGACCCACCCTTCCTGGCTTTGAAGATGGAGGGAGGGCCCACAAGCCAAGGACTGTAGGTGGCCTCTAGAAGTTGGAAAGGACCTCTAGAAGGGAATGCAGCCCTGCCAACACCTCGATTTCAGCTCAGTGAGATCAACATTGGACTTGTAATGTACAGAACTGTTAGATAGTCAATCTGTATTATTTTTAGCCATTAAGATTGTGGTAATTTGTCACAGCAGCCACAGGAAAGTGATAGAGTAGTTAAAAGTTCGAGTGCTTAGTATCATTTTTCAGAAAGGTGATGGCCATTACCTCAGAGAATTTTAACAGTATGATTTTTATAATTTCACAACAATAAAAGATATATACCACCAACAAATGTGTTATATTTAATCAGTGTCAATCCCCTGTCATAGGAACTTGTGTGGTTTTGGAAAGAATTCCAAAAAGCACACTACATTCCACGGTGACCATCCAAATTAATTTGCCCTGCAACTCACTGTGACCTAGTGCTGTGGGTGGTTGGAGGTGGGGAGAAGGAATTCAGTATTTTTTTTTAATGACTGGTAAGGGGATCTTAACCCTTGACTTGGTATTGTCAGCACCACGCTCTAACCAGCCATCCCTATATAGGGATCCAAACCCATGTCCTTGGTGTTATCAGCACCACATTCTCCCGAGTGAGCCACGGGCAGGCCCTGGAGTTCAGAGCTTTTAAAGATCTCACTGTCTTTGGTGAGACAAACACACCCAAATTGGGTGAGGTCATAAGTGATCAGTGCCACCAGAGAGATGCAAGCATTCCTGGAGGTCAGAGGTGGTCAAGAGCACTTCTGCCTGGGAATCACGAACATTCAGGAGGAGGCGTTTGGATGACCTTGGAATGACAGGTAGCCCATGGGTCTGTTTAACAAGGGGACAAAGGCCTCTCCAGGTCAAAGATGGTGTTAGGATTATTTGTTGTTATTTGTTTTTTAATTTATTTTTTAAAAATCATTTTAACCATAAAACTGATTTTCACAAAGTAGTGAGGAGTATTTATAAAAAGCCGTTCAAAAATAGTAATATAATTAAGACACTAAAATTGCCTCTGCTGGAAACAGCAAAGCTACTTTTAGTAGTCTGAATTTTTCATCCATTCAGAAAGTAGACGCATGCCCTTGTCTCCAATCCCTTTCCTTCTGCCCACTTTTTGCAGCGGTGGCCTGGCCAGAGGGACTCAGCCCTGCGGGCCCCATTGCAGGCTGCCAAAGGCCCAGACCCAGGGCAGGCGAGAGACCAGAGCTACGGCCGACCCTCCCCAGCCCTGCAGCGCTGGCCTCTTCGTTCTTGCCCCGTTCTCTGGAACACGTGCCAGCCAGAATCACTTCTGCTTTGGGGGCGGGTCTGACCCCAACCTCCCTCTCCTGTGTCCTTCCTCACACAGCCTCCTCCTCCCCAGTCCTACTGACCTGTGATCAGGTGCTTTCACCATTTTCTTACAAGGATTCTATGGTTCTGACTTAATTTTCCCTCTGAGGAAAAGGTTACTTTTGAGGTGTGGGTAGAAAAACATGAAAGGATGTATGAAGAAGCTAAAAACAAACATTCCCACTTCAGGTTTTTACTGTGACCTTCCCTAGTTTACCTTTACCTGCTTGTTGACTTAAGTCAGGAAGGGATGAGCGCAGAAGCAACATGGTATTTTCCTTACGCCTTCTCACTTTACGCATCCCCACAGTCTATATTATATGCAGCATTTCACTGATTCGAAGTCACAGATTTTTTTTCTACATTTTCATAGCTCTAAAATTGAGATGGGACTTTTGATTGGCAGTTTGCATGTAATTGGCAGTTTTTCCTTTTCTATGGCACATAAAATCATGGTGAGTCTTATTTCCCATGATACTTTAGATTTGATGAAAACACTGTAAATTGTGCTGCCCCCACTTTGCAGTTGGGGAAACTGAGGTCTGGAGATCTGCTTAGGGTCACAGAGATGATAAAAGGTGAAACTACTATTCTGAATATGCCTATTAATTTAGGTTGCTAATTATGTTGTTCAAATCATAATTTTTATTAAACTTTTTCCTGTTTTGCCTATTAATAACTGAGAGGCTTATTTTGTAATATCCTACTGTAGTGGTCCATTTCTTTCTGTGATTCTATCAATTTTTATTTTACATATGTTGAAGCTAATTTATTAGGTGCAAGTTTAAAATTCTTATATTTTCCTGGTGAATGAAGCCATTATCATTATGAAGTGAACTTGTCCATCCCTAATTATGCTTTTGGTCTGATACTATTATAGCTACTCCAGCTTTCTTTTGGTTAGTGTTTGCCAGGTATATCTTTTTCCATAATAAGTGCATCTTTTACTCTGAACTTTTAAGTGTTTTTCAACTGTTGGATCGTGTCCTTTTGCTGATTAGTTTAGTTCACTTCTGTTTAATGGGAACATCAATATGTTTATCTATTTCTTATTTATTGTCTTATTATCTTATTTTTCAGTTTTCAGTTTTCAATTCTTCTTTTCTTTTCCCTTCTTGCTTTTTAAAACTTTGATTGATTGAAGGGCTTTTCTAAATTGAGGATGGGGGAAGGCTCTTGTTTTCCAAATCCCATTTTTTGCCCCTGTTGATTTGGAGTTTGTACCCTCTACTTCTATCCTTTTAGTGGTTCACTTTGAAATTTTGTCATAATTTTAACTTTACAAACTCTAAAATTATTTTAGTGCCCTTCTATAACAATACACTCTGAACTCCCCCTCTTGACATATATAAGGTATTTTAGTCTTTCCTTTTGTTAACCCTGTTATAATTAATGTTGTTGTTGTTAATGCAAAGACAATGTTTTATATTTACACCAGTTTTTACCATTTTATTTGCTTGTCTTTCCTTCTTGTACCTCAGAAAGACCTTCTGAGATCATTTTTCTTCTTTCTAATATACCTCCTTTGGATGTTCCTTAACTGTATGCCAGATACTGGTAAACCCTCTCAGTTTTTGTTTAATCTAAAAACATCTTTATTGTGTCTCCATTCTTTCTTTTTTTTTTACCTCCATCTAAATTATTGGGGTTTTTTGGTGTGTGTGTGTGTGTGTGTGTGTTGATTTATTGAAACATAATTGATTGCACATACCTGTGGGATACAGCATTGAATATCAATACCTGTGTGCAATGTGTGATGCTCAAATCAGGATAATTACTATATTCAACATTACACCATGTAGTCATATTTTGTGGCCCTTTACCAATTTCTTACTAACCCTCTTCCCTCTGCTCCCTCCTCCTCCCCCCCATTCCCACCTCTGGTGGCCTTAGTTCTGTTCTCTCCTTTTGAAAGTCAATGAATTATTGTGATTTTCCTTCCTTCCTTCCTTCCTTCCTTCCTTCCTTCCTTCCTTCCTTCCT
>NW_007735394.1:42368-43817 GCF_000696425.1 Galeopterus variegatus | reverse complement strand
TCCTTCCTTCCTTCCTTCCTTCCTTCCTTCCTTCCTTCCTTCCTTCTTTCCTTCCTTCTTATTTATTTTTTTAGCTCCCACTTATGAATGAGTGTATCTCCATTCTTGAAAGATCTTTTATGCACATTCAAAATTTCAGGTTGGCCGTTTTTATTCTGCTACCTTCTGGCTGTCATTGTTGATTTTTGAGTTGTATATTATTAGTAATGTCATTCTTTTGTAGGTGATCTGTCTCTTGTCTCTTTTTTTTCACCTTTTGTATTCGGCTACCATATGCATATATATGGATCTCTTTTTTAAAAACCCAGCCTGTGCTTCCCAAATCCAAGGATACATATTTCTCATCAGTTCTAAATAGTTCTTAGCCATCATCTTTTTAAAAGTCTTGCCTTCATTCTCTCCACTCTCTCCTTCTGGAACTCCACTCAGACATGTCAGGTTTTCTCATTCTAGTCCCCAAATCTCTTATCCTTTCTCACATTAGTTCATCTCCTGTTTCCCTGTGCTGCTGCATTCTGGTTAATTTTCATGGATATTGTTCAGTTCACTAATTCTTTCTTCAATTGCACCTAAACTGCTGGGTTTCACTTCAAAAATGGTTTTTCATTTTTAGGAGTGTTATATGGTTCTTTTTCAAATCTCCCTTATAATTTCTGAAATTGTTTTATTGCTTACTCCCTTTTATGAGGTCATCCTTTCTTTCTTTAAACATTTCATACATAGTTGTATTCTGTATTTGACATTTCTAATATCTGCAGTCCTTGGGGGTTAAATGTGTTTTTAGTTGGTTTTGCCACTTATTTAGTGTCGCTTGCCTCCATATTATATATGCTTAATCTTAAAATGTGGGCCTAAATTGGAAATGCTTTTTACCAAAGAGGCTTTGTATCCACCACTGCTGAGGGCCAGAGGGTCCTACCACCCGCAAACATTCTAGCTCCCTCCAAGGTTCTTTGCTTAATGTAAGATTCTAGGGTTCAGCATCCCCACCTTGCTGCCAACTCAAAGGTTAGTAATACTCTTTACATTGCTCTGAGCCCTTTGTTCCCATTTGTTTACCACTCACTGCTGCCAGATCTAATTTTAGCTCCCTTTTCTGTGGGGTAGGCTGGTTCTTGGAGATTTCTCTTAAGTTTGTGTGCCCAGTAATAACATTAAAGATATGTCTTATTTGAGATCTTCTTGTTTCATAGTGGTAGAGTTCTTCAGAGGTCTATATCAGATAGAAACAGAAGTCTGGAGCTGTCAATAGACGTAGGATCTCCAAAGTTTATAGTCTATTACCAAAAAGATATAGGGGGAGGGTGTGTGCAATTCAAGGAAGTAATAATTTAAAAGGTCCTCTCCCTTAGCTGTTTAGAGATGCTTGAACTCACTTCTTGCAAAATGGAAAGAGCTCTAAATCATGGGAGATTTGGTCATGAGATAGAGAAGGAAGGATGTGTGTGT
>NW_007735394.1:40017-40795 GCF_000696425.1 Galeopterus variegatus | reverse complement strand
GGCCATCCCTATATAGGGATCCGAACCTGTGTCCTTGGTGTTATCAGCACCACACTCTCCCAAGTGAGCCATGGGCTGGCCCTTGATATCAGATTTTCTATCTTGAATCTAAGAAGGAAAGCTCTACCTTTGCTCTTGGATTATGAGTTGTAAGGATATATCACCTACCCTGTCCCCCATGGAGGAAACAAAGAATGAAGATGACATTCCTGTCCCCAGTGTCCCCAGACCTATCGTTCTTAGAATACCCTTGCATACCTCCAGTAAATCCTCCTCTACCTCCTCTTTTCTAACTACTTTTCTCATTTAATACCAACACTCATGGCTTATACATCAGACAAGAGAAGCCCCTTTTCAGACGAGAGCAAGCACCCTATCTACTGCTGGGTTACAAACCAGAGCATAGCCATGCCTACCCCAAAGGAGATCCTGGGGTCAGAGGGAAGATTCTTAAAACTATATAGGAACAGCTGACAATCTGTGATCGGTGTCAACCTATGTTTCTGAAGGAGCTGGATCAGATTTAAAAAGAAACTCAACCCCCCCTCAAAAAAAACCCATGGTGTTATTTAATTAAACAATAAACATTCTATATACACACTTTGATCAATAACTTTTTAAAAATTCCTCCTCTCACATTAGATTGCAGACTCCTAAAGGCAGAGACTTTATCTTTTTCATCTGTGCACCTGCAGTGCCTAGCACATAGTTGGTGTCCAATGAAATGAAATGAAATAGGCAGGGGTCTTATGGATGGATGGAGGATCTTAGGTAAGAG
>NW_007735394.1:26408-39272 GCF_000696425.1 Galeopterus variegatus | reverse complement strand
ATGGATGGATGGAGGATCTTAGGTAAGAGGATTAATGACAATAATAAACATTAGCTACGCTCAGAAGCAATCGATTCAAGGACTTTAGTTTTCAGAGCAACATCCCAACAATTCTATAAACAAATTCTACATACCTGTCTACCGTGTGCATAGCTGTGTGCTCAGTGCTTTGGCAGATGCAAGAATATGGTCCCTTCTTTCAAGCCACCTTAGTCATAAGAAAGACAAGGCACATATGGAAATAACAGAGCAGAATGCCACGTATGCTAGAGACAAGACATGCACTCCATGTTCAGCACACTTATCAGGTTCATGTCCCCAGTGAATATTTCAGTTTCTTATTAACACTGAATTTCATCTGGAGTTGTAGTTAGATGGCTTTCTCCCCTCCATGGAATTTCTCTATAATGTCATGGGTTTGATCTTTTACAATAACAGCAATGGTTCCTGTGTTCACTTCCTTTCATTAAACCACAATAATTGTTGACTGACCAATCCTAAAGGACTGACAAGTCATTGAGCCTCCAGTCCTGTTTCTTCCTGGTTCCTGTCTAGCACCTCAGAGAAGCAGTGAAATTCTCTAAAATGCTCTACTAACCAGTTGTAAAAAGGCCAGCCTTGTTTTTGTTTTTGTTTTTAACTGACAAATAAAAATTGTGTGCAGACAATCCCCTACTTGCAACGGTTCAACTTACAATTTTGTGACTTTGCAATGGTGTGAAAGTGAAACACATTCAGTGGAAACCATACTTCTAGTGCCCATATGATCATTCTGTTTCTCACTGTCAGTACAGTATTCAGTAAATTGCTTGAGCTATTCAACACTTTGTTATAAAATAGGTTTTGTGTTAGATGATTTTGCCCAAATATAGGCGAATGTTAGTAATGTAAATGTTCTGAGCATGTTTAAGGTAGGCTAGGCTAAACTATGAGGTTTGATTGGTGAGGTGTATTAAATGCATTTTTGACATAATGATATTTTCAACTTACTATGGGATTAATGGGACATAATCCCATCATAAGTCAAGGAGCATGTTTACATTTATAATGTACAAGATGATGTTTCAAAATACGTACACTTTGTGATAGGCTAAATCAGATAATTAACATATGCATTACCTCACATATTTCTCTTTTTTTGTGTGGTGAGAATGAGAACCCTTAAAATCTACTCTCTCAGCAATTTTCAAGAATACAATACATTGTTACTAACTGTAGTCACTATGCTATACAATAGGTCTCTTGAACTTATTCCTCCTGTCTGAGATTTTGTGTCCTTTGATTAACATCTCCCTCCCCTCCCCCCAGCCCCTGGTAACTGCCATTCTATTTTCTGTTTCTATGATTTCAACTTTTTTAAGATTCCACATATAGGTGAGATTATGCAATATGGGTGCCTCGCATATTTCACTTAATATCCTTTAGGTTTATCCATGTTGTTGCAAATGACAGTATTTCCTTCTCTTTTTTAAAGGCTGAATAGCATTTCATTGTGTATAGATACCATGATTTTTTTATCCATTCGTCCACTGATGGATACTTAGGTTGATTCCATATCTTAGCTATTGTGCATAATGCTCCAGTGAACGTGGGAACGTAGATATCTCTTCAACATACTGCGTTCATTTCCTTTGGATATATACCCAATAGTAGGATTGCTGGATCATATGGTTGTTCTATTTTTAATTTTTTAAGGAGAATCCATACTGTTTTTCATAATTAGCCTGGTTTGTTGTTGTTTTGAACATATGTTTTTCCATCAGTAACTTGTCTATATTCTTTCCTCCAAGCCAGAACAATGTTTGGAAGAAGGAGTATGGAGATAGCTAGCCATTTCCCTCAACCTCCTCTAAATGAGATGGGCTGTAATTCTAGTTCTTCCAGGATCTTCCTACAATGCTTCCCTATTGTAGGAAGCTGCGATTGCACCAGGCTGTCACCAAGGCAGCCAGCTCCCATCATCCATTGCCCCATCTGGCTGTTGTGAGAAGCCCTCGGTTAAGCCATTTCAGCACCGGATTCCTGGACAGCACCAGAGCCCCTGTCCTGCCTCTGCATCCTCGCATGCAAATCATTTTGCTTCTAAAAATTAGGAGGACTTTGAAAAGTATGGCAAGTCGCATTACAAAAGTTTCCTTCCCAGACAATTCATTAACAACAAAAAGCTAGTGAAATAACAGATACCTCAACATTTCCAAGCGCATATCTAAAATCTAAGTCCATCTTTCAAACACACCTAACATTTCATGGGAAAATAAATCTTCAATTTAAAAACTAGGAAGTAAAAAGAAGACAAGTTCATTCTTGGTTCAAAAATCTGGAGAACTAAAGAAATTTGCAAGGAACACTGGTAACTTTCTGATGCCTGTTAGATAATAGTACTTCCTAAGTTGTGATGAAGACAAATGAGATAAGTCATATAAATTGCTTAACACAGCACCTGACACATACTAAGTGCTCAGTTGTTAGTGTGTTGAGGGTGATTATGTTTATTTATAATATACAGGATATAGATAGGATAAATATGGCAGTACGTTTATGATATAACAGGAGGAGTTTACCTGGACCAACCCTTATGTTAGAAACCTCAGTTTCTCTCTATCCCTCCTTTCATCAGTGGGATACCATGGTACTGTGCAACATTTGTTGTTTTTATTTAGAACTGGATATCTTCTGGTTGTTAATTTTCAACACAGTCATTTAAACATTGCTATACTATGTTGTCTGCAGACATGCAACCCTAAAATAAGTTATCTTCTATTTCCCTTAGTTTCCTACAAATCAATGTCTCCCCTAGAAGAAAGTTATTTACCCCTATTATATGAGCTCTTATTCATTCATCCTATACACTTTTTTTATTAATCTACCATGTGCCAAGCACCTTGCTGAGCCCTGGAGGTGAGTAGTGAATGAGAGCAATTCCTGCCTTCTCAGAGCTCAGAGACAGTCAATATGCCTGACGAATTAAAGAAATTCTTACTTTGGGAAGTAATCTCGACTTCTTCCAACCAACCTTTTATCAGAATTCATAATTTGTAACCAGAATCATTTCTCACTCCCACTGTCCATTCTTGCTACAAGATGCTAATAAGAAATGGAATGATAAAACAAAATGGGGATAGAAGGGAGAAGGTCATGATTTGGACAACCCATGAATTAATCAGCCCCTTAATAATCAAGTGGTGATATATAAAATATAAGTATAATAGTTCATGCCTTCTTAAATAATTAAACATATTAAGAGGGGAGGGAAAGACCATATTTCAGAAGAAATTAGTAGCCTTAAGGCAGAGGGTGAGCAAAATAGAGCTCTATAGTAGCATTTATAAGCCTTTTCTATATTGTAATAAACCGAGCAGGTAGCAGTGAGAGGGATGGTTATATGGATTCTCCCATACATTTAAAGCAGTGAATGCCAATCTAGAGGTCACAGAGTTATTACAAGGCATCTGAGAATCCATCTGTGCATAGGCATTTTATCAATAGATGCTAGTATAGGTACCATTATTTGGAGATTTTTTTAAACATTAAAAGGTATCTTTAAACTTGAAAAAAGTTAAAACCATCATCTTAAAATATATGCTTATGTACTGTCATGAGAATGGGATTAAAAGGAGCAAGAGAAGGGTTATTGAAAGAAAAGAGAGTGAGAACCTTCAGACAAGACATAGAGGGAGGATAAGAGAACAGATGAGTAAGAAGAGAAGAAAAAGAAAAGAGAAGAAATGTTCACAAAACACAGGGGGCAAATTAGAGAGTCACACAAACCTGTGTTTAAACTCTTGCTACTTCTCCTTCTGGCTGCAGAACCTTAGAACAAGTTATCTAATCTCCCTGAGTTTGGGTTTCCTCATCTGCACAGTAGAGGCAATAATAACTAATAGCCTATTCATGCCACTGTGGTAGCAGTTCTATTAGGGTTCTCCAGTAGGAGAAAAGAACCAATAGGAGATTATCTATCTAACTATCTACAAACAGAGAGGGAGAGAGGGATTTATTATGAGGAATCGGCTCACACAATTATGGAGGCTGAGAAGTCCCATAATCTGCCATCTGCAAGCTATAGACCCAGGAAAGCTGGTAATAAAATTCAATCTGAGTCTGATCCTGAGAATCAGGGAGCTAATGATGCAAATCCTAGTCTAAAGGCTGGAGAAGATGAGATGAAATGTCCCAGCTCAGGGCCGGCCCGGTGGCGCACTGCTACAGTGTGCCACTAGGGAGCGCGGCGGCGCTCCCGCCGAGGGTTCAGATCCCACATACAGACCAGTTCCCGCTCACTGGCTGAGCAAGGGGTGGGCGCAGCACCGAGGGTTGCGATCCCGTTGCCGGTCCCGGTCCTGTATGGGCGTGACACTGAGGGTTGCGGTCCGTTGCCGGACACGAAAAAAGACAAAAAGGAAAAAAAAAAAAAAAAAGAAATGTCCCAGTTCAGCAGTGAGGCAGGAAATAAGGGACAAATTCGTCCTTCCTCTGCCTTTTGTTCTTTTCAAGCCCTCAACAGGGATAATGGATAATGTGGATAATGTTCACCCACATCAGGGAGAGTAGTTTACTGAGTCCACAGACCCAAATTCTAATCTCATTCGGAAACACCTTCACAGACACACCCAGAAACAATGTTTAATCTGGGCACTCTGTGGCCTACTCGAATTCACACATAAAATTAACCATCACAGCAATTAAACAAAACAGTGCACACCAAATGCTTGGTCATGTGTCTGACACATGGAAAATACTCAAATATTAGTTACCATCACTATCATCATTTCTTACTGTCTCACCTCTCATCTACCAGTAAGACCTTTCAGAGTCTTGCAGGTCAGCAAATATCTGAGTGCTACTTTCTGGGCAATTCTAATCTTTAATGAATTGGATTAGTGAGAACTCTTTTGATTGCAATAGAAACTAACCTCTTGCCAACCTCCACCCCTGAAAGAGGATTTAATGGAGGCATACTGGCGCAACTCACATAGCTAAAAGAAGCTCTGATCGACTCAGCCTAGAGAAAGCAGGCACAGGGGCAGCAGGGGGATGTCAGGACTGACCATAGCTAAAAGAAGCTCTGATCGACTCAGCCTAGAGAAAGCAGGCACAGGGGCAGCAGGGGATGTCAGGACTGAGGAGCCAGAGACCAGGTACGGCCAGGATGCCTCTCTCTGTGTTTCTGACTCTCATCCCTGTTTCTGTGTCTTGGCCTGTCAGCTTAATTATTTCAAGGCATCTTTCTCTGTGAGTCTTGAACTAAAACTTCTAGCAGTCCTGGTCATATATCTTCCCAGCCCAACTGCCAGAGAGAAAGTTCAAGTTATAAGAAAAGGATTCTGGCCAGCCACATGCCCATCCCTGTAGTTCAGGGAAAGCGTATGGTTGGGAAAGGGGGAAGGATTGATCCTCCAAATGTGAGGGGTTCTCGTAGATCCAGAAGGAAGAGGGCTGAGCAGACACACGATTATGATACAGACACTTATTGAGCAAACATCTGTTGAGCACCCCCTGTGTGCCCAACCCTGGGTTCAGCACTAGAGACATAGTGGTGGCCAAGACACACATGGCCCCTGTTCTCAAGGGAGTGACATTCTAATGGGGGGGGCAGCAATAAGTAAAGCAACAGGACATTTGAATTTCTGTAGAGAAACAAGGAGCACACAGATGCACGTGCATACACACACACACACACACACACACACACACAGACGCACACCTCTTGGGAAAACCTCGCAGGGCCTTGTGCTGGCATGTCTTCATCACCACCCCCAGGGACCTTCAGCACAGACCCCTTCCCCTTCACTGGTTGCCCTGGAATCTCCTGGTTAAATCATCCACTTCAGCACCCATTTATCTTCCCTTCTAACCCTCAATTTTAGTCCTTTTGAAACCTATTGAGATTCAGTGATGCAAAAAAGGCACCAACTAGATTTCCAAGAAAATTTGCATGCTCAGAATTATGAACGAAAGGCAGAGAAACCTGGAGAAATGTTCCACATGAACCTGGCAGGGAAAAAGAAACAAAGGAGAGGAAAGACGAGAAAAATCAGTGTCTTGGAGTATGTCATCCATAAGGACTGTGGCTTAGGAAGGAGTCAATCAGGGCTGTCACTGCGGGCTGCTGACCTCCAACCTCGCTTGCACAAATGTGAGATTCACGAGGCTATATAACCATTGTGTTTGTGTGTGGATATGTTTTGAGTATTTTTTTCTAATGTGAATATTTTTAAATTATGTGAATGGCAACTCTGTTTTGGCATTTCTTCATTTTTTAATAGACCGAGTGTCTCAAAAACTGGAATTGACCCAGTCCTCTATCAAACTTTGGGAGGCCTTGGCATTAGCATTTAATGAGTACCTATTATGCACCGAACTCTGTGCTTTGCCCTGTATACATATTCTCATTTACAAAAGAGGTGCTGTTGTTTCCAATTCGTAAAGGAAGAAAGTGAGACCAAGAGGGCAGGTCTCTTGCTGAAGGTCACACAGTTAGTTAAGGGCAGAGCTGGGAGGTGACTGTGGCTTGTTTGGCTACAGGATCCAAACTCTTTCCTCCATGCCTCTGGTTCCCAAATGAGCTGGCTCAGTCTGGAATAAATTTGTTTTCACTTTGTAGCAAAATTAATAAGAATTATCTAATTTTTTCATGAAGCTAAAAATATCTCATCTAAATGATTGATTTTTTTTAAATTCGAAGATTATGTCCTTCTTGCTTTTTTTCAGTGTTAAAAAGTATTTTTATGGTTATATCATAGATGGTAGTTGTTGCTGTTTTGTATTGTTCTTTATCGGCAAAATAAAACATTGGCAATCCTGTGCACATGCTCCAAAGTTTGTGTTTTAAAATTTTACTGTGCCATGAAATCTCAAAGTCTGGAAAACGCTGCTCTGGATAGCATTGGCATCTCCAAAAGAAAGAGCTGCTCTTTGTTGAGTGCTGGCCATTGGTGGGCACCAGGCTGAATGGTTTTCATACACTCTCCCTGATACATCAAACCACTAAGGGAAGGTCTTGCCCTGTATTATAGATTAGGAGACAGACCTAGAGAGGTAAGTGTCCTTGCTGAGGGTCTTGAACTCAAACCCTGCACCTCCACTCTCCCCTGTATGGTGGCAGGCTGCTGGAGAGCCCAGAGGCTCTCTGCACTCGGTGCATTTCAGCCCCAAGCAGCCCACCTCCCAGGCCCAGAGCTCTGTCTGAGACACAGCCTCATCTCCCTTTCACATTTCCTCCTTCCCAGATCCCAGCCCTTCCCCCACACACTGAAGCATTGATAGCACTCAGAACCTGCATAAACAGCATTGTAGAGGGCTGGGGCCAGCTTTTGTGGCCCTCTTTTGGTGCTCCGGCTTGGAAGAACTTCCCAAAGAGCCTCAATAGGGAGGCTGTGAGCTGTGTGTTTCTGTCCTTTGCTGGCCAGAGACTCCGAGGTCAGATGGGTTCCCCAGAGCTCTTGGTAGTTCACAAAGAGGTCTATTTCTGTGCTGGGCAAGCTGGGTTGGGTGAGCCAGCTACTGTCTTGGGGGCTGTTGCTTGTTAATAATGGTCTCAGTGCATGCACATGGCCTTTCCTCTGTGGGCAGGAGTTGGAGGGCGGTTTCCCCTGCAAAGGCTGGTGGCTGGCTTTCTTGAGAGCATGCACATTCTGTGTACAGAGGACCTTGGCACTTTGCAGAAGCAAGTGCATCTCTGGGCTGACCTGAGGCTGTTCTCACTCACGCCCCAGCTCATCCACAATGACAGCTGCACAGTGTGGCCTCGGCATGACTGCCAAATGTGACTGTGGCAGGCATACCTGCAAACAGGAAGAGCACCTGCTTTCTTCATTAGGAAGAGGAGAACCTAGCTGGTTCCCTGGACTCACAAGTGCTCTGAAGGAAAGGGACTGGGTCTGGCTCCACCTGGAGAAGGAGGGGCAGTCCACAAACCAACGCATTTTTTAGGAGCTATAAGATAAAGGAGAAAGGCTCCATCAGCTCATGGAACTGAAGACAGCTAATGAGGCCAATGTAATTTACAATGTGAGAAAAATGTTGACAAATAGAACAAAGCTTAATATTATACACAACATTATACAGTAGTAATAAGAATAATAAAAGGACTTAGCTCTGGTTCATATTTCTCACTTTTTGGTGCCTAGCATCTACTCTTTCGTCCTAAAAATACCCTTGTTTCCTAGTGGGAAACTGCTTCTCCCATTTTGTGGACTGTTTGGAGAAATGGTGATCAAGGAACACTGCCCTCACTTTACAGATGCCAGAAGGATCCCTGGAGGCTCTTCCATCTGATGCCAAGGAGTGGAGCCAAGAGGTGGGCACAAGTCCTAAGTGCATCCAATTGGAATCTCCCCTGAGTCTTTCATTTTGGGACAGAGTAATGCAAGGATGGAAGAATCATTTGAAATTTAGTTATTTTAGCTGTAGCACCTGAGCTAGGCTGTTGGAGGGTTCAGGCTCCTTCTGGAGTAATCTGTTCCGAGACTGGTCCTTTGGCCTTCTGCTTGAACCAGCAAGCTCCCCCATAGCCTGCCACTCTATTTTCCTTTTCATATAAGTTAGGCAGAGTCAGTTTCTGCTGCTTATAACCAAAGAACCCCACTGAACATCACTTACCCAAATTAGTGTTGTCCTCTTCACAGAGGACTACTGGAAGGTCATATCCCTGGTCCAGTGGTGCCACCAACACTCAAACAGTGCAGGACCTCCTCATTTGAAATGACCTTAGGAGCCTGTTTTCATGCCACACAAGAACACAGGACCTTATAACAATGCCTCAATTTGGACCCAAAACAACATTACCAGCTCAATCAGCTGGTTATTCACCGGGCTTGGCTACGAATGCTGAAAAGCCTCTTGACTGTTCCCAAAAATAAAATCCAGCCTCACAGGATGAGGATCTGCCACCATTGTGCTTATTCCAAATAATGTGGCATCGATTTGAAGAAAATTCTCAAGGGAGCTCCCAAAGTATCTGGAACAATGGCAGCAGCCTTGTGATAAATATCTGGCATCTCTGATAACTGCTCAGAAGGGAGAGGAATACTCATTTGGATGGATATATTCTGGTACATTTATTAAATAGCCCATTTCATTGTCTGAAAGTCACACTCTATGGTAGAGATATGTCTCCAAGCCTGAGAATTAGACTTTTTTTAAAGACCCTTTGGGAAATCCCCTACATACAGTCTGAGATCCTTCCCCACCCCAAGATATGGCCACTTAAGAATTTTCCCCTTCACATGGGAAGCAACCACAGGCAGTGGCATTGTTCTTAAGCAGGATGGGCTGCAAATCAAACATAAGAGAACATATAACATCCATCAGCAAACCCCTGCTTTAAAGCCCTTGTGTAGGCATCATGCTTTCTTGCTTTTTAAGTGTCTCTTAGATCGCAGAAAGGCTTGCCATTGAGTTTTTCAAAACAAAAGTGGGGCTGCTGTATACATATGTTTGCATGATACTATGAGCCCCAAACTGAAACATTAGAGTTGGTGGAACACACCCTGCCCCACTCCCATCTTGATATGGTCACCTTGCTGTGCCCACACAGGCGAAAGGAATGGATAAATCTTGTCATCTACCCCAATGCCATTGCCAGGTCCAGTGTCCTGGACCATTCTGACAACTGAAGAATTCTACTTTCAGGTAGTGGGCAGAAGAAATGTGGTAGTTCTTGGTGTGTCTTTTGATAGGGAAACAAAGGAAGAGTGAAGCTTTCAGAATTGATTTCTGTCTCATGGGGTCTTGCAATTTCCATCTTTATGATCAAAAGATCACAGCCCAATGAGGGGAGAGAGAGAAGAATCTCTACTTTTGGCAACCTCCAAGACAGTCTTGGATTATTTATTTGTTCTGTAACTCATTTCTGTCAAACATTCTTTTTCTATCTCTTGTCATAAAAAATTGAAATGCTAGTTTCTCAGTGAATGTCTTGGCTTTGGACAAATCTGTCTGACCTTGGACAAATTATTTAACCTCTCTGAACATGCTTTCTTGAGTGTAATCAAAGTGCTTGACACAACATAGGTGCTTGCTAAGTATTTGTGGGTGAATAGCTTTAACTTTCTCTGTGACTTCCCTGGTAATTGAGGGGAGTCTCACAATTGGCTCACTCCCCATGGTGGACATCACCATTGACCCTTGACATGTTCCATATGTGTTTGGTGCTTATTCTCAAAAACATTGTTTTGCCATTCTCCTGAGCATGCTCAAGTCACCACATTAGCATAGAAAGTTCATCTCCAGAGTCTACAGTTGAAGATCCACATGGGTTACCCAGCAGAATTGCTATCGACTGACCATTGCTCAATGCTCTTGGCTTTTGTTTGTCAAAAATTGTTTGTTCATTTACTCTGTGTATTTGAAAATCTTCCAATAGGCAACAACTTCCTCACTTCCTTCAACTCTTACAGTTATCTGTGTCATGTCATTCTATAACACATAAGCTGGACGATAAACTTGGTGCAAATGTTGTGATGCTCTTTTAATTCCTATTTCTCAATTGGCCAGTGCCTGAGTTTGCACAATGGAGGTGCTTCTGGGATTAATATTACCCTTTTGTAAAGGTGATTTACAAAATGTGTTCCCCAGAGGCTTACTCCCTAATCTGAATTGTCAACTGGAGACCGCTAGAGATTGATGACAGGGGATTATGATT
The DNA here is from genome assembly GCF_000696425.1 of Galeopterus variegatus. Classification (NCBI taxonomy): domain Eukaryota; kingdom Metazoa; phylum Chordata; class Mammalia; order Dermoptera; family Cynocephalidae; genus Galeopterus; species Galeopterus variegatus. Next base: position 28,627 of record NW_007735394.1, on the reverse strand, counting down.
GTCTACGTGTTGCGCTTTCATCCAATTTTCTGATGTGTTTTGGTAATGATGTTGACAGTTGTGTGAAGATCTGTTACTGAAATTAAAGCAGCAGCAGCAGCATTTTTGAGCTTGATGATTAGATTTGATTAGATCAGAGTGAGTTTTACTTCTCCTTCAGAGTCAGCAGAGATTTATTGTCCACTGACTGCTTCAACTTTATGCTGGAAGATAGTTGGTGACATAACTTACCATTAGAAAAAGAAATGTCAAGGAGCATTAGAACATTTGATTAGATCAGAGTGAGTTTTACTTCTCCTTCAGAGTCAGCAGAGATTTATTGTCCACCGACTGCTTCAACTTTATGCTGGAAGATAGTTGGTTACATAACTTACCATTAGAAAAAGAAATGTCAAGGAGCATTAGAATGAGACCCAACCTTGTTTGACTTTTGTGTTGACCTTGGAGGGTCTGAAAATGTACATATTATCAAAGATTTCTGTCCATAAAGCATCATAGAGAAAACAAATGTTGACACATTTTGGTGGACATTTTTATTGATGAGCATCTTCCAACAATAGCTATCATTTGAGTGAGTCAGATGCTTTCATGAAATCAGATAAGGTAAAAAGAATAGGATTATGGTTTCTGAATTTTTCTTGCCGCTGGCAAGAGATGAAAGTAGCCATTTGTGGGTCTGAGTCTACATGACTTAAAGCCATAGTGAGATGCTGAAAGGAGACAGCTCATGTGCAAGGATTTCCTATAATGTGATATGTGCAGTTTCACTTTGTATATGAATTCTTAAAATAATCATAACCAATAATTCACAAAAGAAGAGATGCAAATGGTGAATAGACAGAAATATATATATATACAACTTCAACTAAGAATTTTCAAGATGCAGCATAAAATCAGACTCTAGTTTTCACAAACAAAACTGGCAAAAATTTAGGCAAATGATGCTACTCACTGTGGGCAAAGACATGGTGAGGTGAGTATTTTCATGAACTATTAGTGCAGGTTCAAAAATCTGGAAAGAAATTTATCAAAAGGTACTAAGTGTCTTAAAAATACACAGACCCTTCGATTCTATAATTCTGCTTTTATAGCTCTGTCCTAGGGAAATAATCAGAAATATATGGTCAAAAATTTATGTGAAAGGCTATTTGTTACAACAGCAAAAAACCAGAAGCAACTTTGATAACAAAATAGTTAAGTAAATGATGGAATACCAACGTGATGAATTACTATGTGATCATTAAAAATTCTTTTCAAATAATATTAAGGACAGGAAGGAAATATTCATGATATAACTAAGGGAAAGAAGTATAATGTGATACTCGATACAATATGATCCCAACTTTGTAAAACATTTAAACATGCGCAGAAAAAGACTAGAAGGAAATATACCAAGGTATTCAAAGTTATTCTAGGTGGCCGATTTAGAGGTGATTTTTATTTCCTTTCTTATATTTTTCTGGTTTTTTTTTTTTCCAATTTTTGTAAAATTTGCACAAAGTGCTTTTTTTTATAATCAGGAAAAACTCTTAATGATCATCATCACAACATTCATAGGGTCACCCAAAATTCTTTTCAGCATTTCAGATCGTCAGGATGAGAACAGGGAGAGCAATTATGTGTTTCTCTTCATCTAATTTGGAAAATTTTAGCAGAAATTCCATTGGCTCCAGGCACCTTGTTTTTTCAGCTGCTTGATGATTTTCTGCACCTTGTCAAGAATCAGAGGGATTCTGCAGATTCTTTTGTCTCATATTGCAGGATGGAGTTGAAAACGTGTTCCTCAATAATTGTCTTAACTGAGAAGGTTTGTGAAATGCTCTTTCCGGAACGCAGCAACAGATTCTTTCTTACTTAGCACGTCTCCGTCCAGGATTAACAAGGAAGCCAGCAACTACTCCATGTATGTGTACTGCTTAAATCTATCTGTGTTTTAAATGTTGAAAGAATACTAGACACCTTCATGGGATCATTTTTTCATCTCTTTTCTGTACCAGACTTCTTTGAGCCTCTGCCCTGGTGTATAATTGCCTTCCTTTCTCTCCCTCTAAGTTGTTGTCAGTGTGCTGGGAATTATAAGCCCTCTGCCTCCTAGCTCTGGTGCGAGGAAGGTGAACTACATGATCTAAGGTGTCTCAGCGCCCACCTGGTTTGCTTATGTGACTCGGAGTCAGTCACTTCCTCTCTCCCCTCATTATTAAGAGCCCAATTGCTGCGAT
>NW_007735394.1:20499-25889 GCF_000696425.1 Galeopterus variegatus | reverse complement strand
TTGCGATCCGTTGCCGGACACGAAAAAAGACAAAAAAAGGAAAAAAAAAAAAAACAAAAAACAGTTATTGAGCACCTTCTGTGTGTGCCTGGCACTGTGCTGAGCACTTTACATGAATCTTCTCATCTAATCCTCAGCACTCCTCTGAGATACTAGCATTTCCTCCATCTTACAGATGAGTAGACGGAGGTCCAAGAATGTTTCCTGAGGTCGCTTTCAGTTGTGAAGCTAGAACTCAATCCCAGAGCTCGCACAGGCCATTGGACCACTGTGTCTCAGCTTGGTTAGAAGAACCACCAGAGGTGTTTGTTAAAGAGACAGCCCTCAAGCCCTTGGAGCTTCTCTGATGTGATGGTCTGGGGAAATTGGTAGTTTTAATACATGCCCCTGGTGATTCTTATTATCAGGCAAGCTTGGGAGAGAAGGTGTTGGACAATACTGCAGTGTTTCTCATCCCTGGCTGCAAGTTAGAATCATCTGATCATCTGGAGAGCTTTGAAAAAAATACTGGTACCCAGCTTCACCCCAGAGACATTCTGATTTAATGGGACTGGGGTGGGACCCAGGTTTCAGTAACTTAAAGCACTCCAGGTGATTCTAAAGTGCAGCCAGGGTTGAGAACCACTGCTCTGCTGCCTTGGCTCATTTAAATTAAATCAGCCTGACTTACTCTAAAAAAACACTGGTAAAAGAAGAATCACTCAGTGCCGACCAACTGTCTGCCATTTCCAACAATCAAAGGGAGTCATGTGAGGGCTGAAAGAAGAAAACCCAAATAACCAGCAGGGTGTGACATCAGTCCTTTTGTCCATTCACTCCCCAGCTCCTCATTGAACACCAAAATCTAATGCCCTTAATGCCTGCACAGGTCAGAGCTTGGAAAAAGGAGAATTCTCTTGCTCCTTTACTGCAGTGGTTCCCAAGCTCCAGAGTGCATCAGAACCTCATGGAGGGCTTGTTTAAATAGATGGCGTGACCCTATCCCCATAGTTTCTGATGAACTAGGTCTGGGCTGACACTGAGGGTCAGGAAACCACCCTTAGTGGGCCACTGCTTTGGCATTTTGGCTGTCACTGAACTCGCATGCCACATAAGCACAAGGATGAGCCCAGCCCTGCTTCCTGGCCAGCGGGAAACTGTGACTTGGAGGAAGAATTTCTCTGAGGGGCTTTTGGTTGGGTCTTAGACACTTTGACCATAACATTTGCAGGAGACACCACTGAGGCATCCACACAAATGAGTCAAAGACCAGCCCCGCCCCCCATCTCCGCTCTCAATCATGGGTCATGGGTCGTTACAAACACTTCCAGACACCGATGTTAAATCGTCAAATCATTCAGCAAGGTGAGCATAATGCCTACCGAATGCCAGGCAGTGTTCTAATGGCTGGAAGAAGAATGGTAGCCAAGTCAGACCAGATTCTTACCTCCCCGAAGCCCTCGTAGGGAACCACCAAACAAACCAGAAGCAAGGTCATTTTAGAGAGTGGTAAGTGATATGAAGATAGAGCGCAGAGCTGTAGATTGGGAGGTGCAGGAAAGCCTTTCTGAAGGGAAGACCTTTGAACTGAGACTTGAATGACAAAGGAGCTACTCTCAAGGACCTGGGAGAAGAGCCCCTATATCAGGGGTATTGCCACTGGGTTCTGAAGAATAACGAGGGCATCGAGGAAGCGACTGACTCCAAGTGTCACAGGGCAGATCAAACAGCCTGTGCAAAAATCCTGGAGCAGGAATGAGCTTGGTGCATGTGAAGAACAGAAAGCAAGCTGAGGTTGGGGTGTGCACATCAATCCCTTCATTTCTCAACTCTATAAATTTCTTTACATTCCTTGTCTCATTGGAGCCTCATAACAGCCCTATGATATAAGAGGAAAAGGGGTATATATCCCCATTTTGGGGGTAAGAAAAAACTGAGGTGGAGAATGGGAAAAGGGACTCTCCCAAGGTGATGGTAAGACATGGAGATCAAGGCAGTGCTTCTGAAATTTTTGTATATACACAAATCACTGGAGACCTTGTTCAAACGCAGATTCTCACTTGGTCAGTCAGAGTTGGGTCCCGAGATTCCGAATTTCTGACAAGCTCCCAGATGATGTTACTCCTGCTGGGCCACAGACCACACTTTGAGTAGCAAAGTATTAGGTCATCATAGATGCCAACCATGGCCATTTGGTTGGAAGTGGGGGTAGGGGTGGGGATTAGTTCACAGTCTGGCTATCCGACCAGGTGGACTATGTCCCTGAGGTGAGCCTCCCCACTTGCTACCCAGCAGTCCAGTATCAGAGGTTGAATGAAGTCCTTACAATCCTGGGAAGAGGCAGTGGAGACTGCCGCTCCCCCTCAGGAATAGCAGAAAGGCTAGAGTCTGGGCTGGTGTAAAATCCCTCCTTTGTCTTAGGCACAGCCTCAGGTCAGGCCATACATACTGATGATTGCAGCATATTGGTTCCCTGCCACTCTGATTTATGCTTGTGAGATACTCATCAATTCTAATAGGGAAGTTGTTGAGTTATTTTAGGTTTTCAGTTTTGATAGCAAAACCTAACTCCATAAACCCAATATTTCTCTTCTTAGTTACCTTTCCAAGGATGACATAGCTGCCTTCTAATTCCTTGCTAACCAGATCTTGTTCCTCTCTGGTCTCAGAGCCGTCGTCCCTCCCCAGGGTTCTCCATTCTCAAATTTGGATGGGTACCCTGGAGACTAGCCATTATCTCAGGAAACAAAATCAGCATAGATTGTAAACAGCTGGTTTTCTTTTTAACAGCAGGAATGTCGTTGCACTAGCCACTGTTACCCAGAGAGAGGAAAAAACTGACTTGACTTGATTTGGGGACCTTTCAGAGTGCCCTTCCCCCTTGGGTGAGCACAGCTGGTCCTAAAAGAACCTGCTGCGATGCAATTACAACTCCTGAGCCTTGCTCCCGTCTCATTCCTGGCCAGACCGTGTTCCTAGAGCTGCTGCCTTCCTCCCCAACCATAGACATCACAATTCAGCTCCTGTCATGATGAGCAGCTTGCCAAAGGACTTATAGAACCTGTCATAAAAGATGCCTGAGTGGAGGCCCCTTTATCAATTACCCTGGGCCTTCTTAGCTGTCAGGGGCCCACCTGGCCCAGCTGTTCAGAACTTACCCATAAATTCCAGGTAAACCCAATTCTAATTTGGCAGTAAACTGCACTTGAATATCAACTGCATAGAAATGCTTTGCAAATATTCCCACTTTTCCTATGACAGCTTGAAGGTCCAGCAAAGACTCTGAGGTGCTAAGGGGAATATCTACTTTGCACCTTTCAATGAGATGATCCCTGGGCCTAAATGTAACAAAAATGATGGAGCTGGCTTGTGTTTGTGTGCATTTTATTCAATTCAACAAACACTCATTGAGTTGTATGGAGGAACTTTGCCAATCATTCGAGGAGAAACAAAGACATAAGGTGTAGTCCTGTAATCAAGAAGATTGTTATCTGTTACAGTTGAGCCTGTAGACACATCCACAGATACCTGGTATGAAAAACAGAATGTGCTAAGTTCTGGATTAAAGGCAGGTTTGGAGCTAGATGGGGCAGGAAGTTAACTTTTTGTGTATGTGTGTGTGGCTGGCCGGTATGGGGATCCAAACCTATAACTGTAAGATTATGAGGCTGTGACCTGAGCTAACAGGCCAGCCCTGGAGGTTAATGCTAACTGGAGAAGTCTGGGATGATCTCATGGAAGGGATAGCAATGGATCTGGTTTGCCCATCAGAATAGATAGAATTTCAACCAGGGGATGAGCATTTTCAGCAAAACCAACAATTGCTACTATGTATGAAGCTCTTACCATGTATCAGAGATGTTCTTAGCTCACTTGATAATCTCATTAACCCCGTGAGGGGGGTACTTATGTTATCATCCCCATATAACAGGTAAGACAGATGAAACCCAGCAAGGTCAAGTAACTTGCCCCAGGCCAGATAGTAGTCCATGGGGAGCTGGGATTTGAACCCAGGCAGCCTGGGGCCGGCGCCTGTGTTGTTAACTGAAATTCTTTTGCCTCTATATACAAGACATTTGATTTTCTTTTTTATTACCCTCATTTTTAAATCACTAATCAAGTCTGTTGAGCTTTGTTAGAAGCAGAGTAAGCACTGAGTACCTACTGAAGATGTTTGTTTATCCTTCACTACAGGCTTTTGAGTCACCTAATCAGCAAAACCCTTGAAGAGAGCAATCTATGGCCGCCTACCATTCCGATCTCTAGAAAGCCAAGAATGGGCTCTCCAGGTGGCAGCCCCCACCCTGGACAGTCTTTACGATACCCTTGAAGAGAGCAATCTATGGCCGCCTACCATTCCGAGCTCTAGAAAGCCAAGAATGGGCTCTCCAGGTGGCAGCCCCCACCCTGGACAGTCTTTACGATCCTCAGAGGCCACCTAAGCCCATCTTCCTCTGGGACTTTGGGCTCCGTATCCACAGTTCCTTTAGGGGCCCTAGGATGTAAAATGTGGCTGGAGGAGGGGAACCACACACCAGGGAAATAGTTCCTCTTTCTTCCATGGCTTCATGACTTTGGGACTCTTCACCGCCTCAAGAGGCAGCATCGAGCTGGCTCCTCAGCCAAAGGGCCCAGGAGCAAGCTCCGCCAGGTGTGCCCTGCTTCCCCCCTCAGGTGGCAGAGGCTGCTGTGCAGAGGGAAGAGTAGCATTAGACAGGGCCTTGGTGCGTGAGTGGAGGCTGGAGAACCAGCCTTCACTGTCCCCCAGACCTGCCCCAGGTGTGAGGCTGTGCAGGCCTGGAGGAAGGGGCACGTTTCTGTCGTTCATAGAAATGGTCTCTCTAGGACTTCACAAGAGAGATGTGGCTGACGGTTTTAAGAGAAATGTGCCACTTGGCAATAACCCGGAGTCCTTAAGGAAGATGGGGCTCCATCCTGACCTGAGCTGAAGGACTGACAGGGTTAATCCTCTTTCTCCTCTTGAACGCCAAGCTGTGTTGAATCTTTCAGCTACTTCTCCGCTTAAGAAAAGGAAGAAAGAGAGGTCTGCAGCTCCCTGCCCCGCCCCCTCCGTCCCTCGCACAGCCCCACAGCTCTGTACACAGGACCTGGGAGGACTGGAGTCCTTTGAACCTTCCAGCCAGGAGGCAGGTCGCGAACAGGCGCTGCTGCCCGCCCCACCCCGCGCTCTCGGTGAGGGGGTGAGGAGAGTGAGGGTCCGCAGAATCAGTAAGCCGGGCCCCAGGTCCCTGTCCGCCCTGGGATTGGTCCGGGAGCATTTTGTGTTAAGTGCCGACATATAAATTTGTAGACGATCCTTGTGAGCAAATTGGATTCCTTCACAGGGCCCTTAAGTGCTGCCATTTAGCCAGATTTAAGGGTAGGCTCTGGCCACCGCCGCCCCCACCGCC